>NW_027120781.1:0-2456 GCF_030686945.1 Centruroides vittatus
ACAGTTAGGAACGTCCAAAACGACCAGAAGGGATTTTTCGAAATTTCTTCCCACGGGGGGAGGGACAGAATTGAAGCTTTCATATACATTATCGACACGTGTCGAAATGGTTAGGAGTTGAAAGTTGAAATTTCGTACACAGTTAGGGAACGTCACAAAAACGCACACGAAGAAGGGATTTTTCGAAATTTCTTTCCACGGGGGGAGGGACAGAATTGAAGCTTTCATATACATTATCGACACGTGTTTGAATGGTTAGGAGTTGAAAGTTGAAATTTCGTACACAGTTAGGGAACGTCACAAAAACGCACACGAAGAAGGGATTTTTCGAAATTTCTTTCCACGGGGGGAGGGACAGAATTGAAGCTTTCATATACATTATCGACACGTGTTTGAATGGTTAGGAGTTGAAAGTTGAAATTTCGTACACAGTTAGGGAACGTCACAAAAACGCACACGAAGAAGGGATTTTTCGAAATTTCTTTCCACGGGGGGAGGGACAGAATTGAAGCTTTCATATACATTATCGACACGTGTTTGAATGGTTAGGAGTTGAAAGTTGAAATTTCGTACACAGTTAGGGAACGTCACAAAAACGCACACGAAGAAGGGATTTTTCGAAATTTCTTTCCACGGGGGGAGGGACAGAATTGAAGCTTTCATATACATTATCGACACGTGTTTGAATGGTTAGGAGTTGAAAGTTGAAATTTCGTACACAGTTAGGGAACGTCACAAAAACGCACACGAAGAAGGGATTTTTCGAAATTTCTTTCCACGGGGGGAGGGACAGAATTGAAGCTTTCATATACATTATCGACACGTGTTTGAATGGTTAGGAGTTGAAAGTTGAAATTTCGTACACAGTTAGGGAACGTCACAAAAACGCACACGAAGAAGGGATTTTTCGAAATTTCTTTCCACGGGGGGAGGGACAGAATTGAAGCTTTCATATACATTATCGACACGTGTTTGAATGGTTAGGAGTTGAAAGTTGAAATTTCGTACACAGTTAGGGAACGTCACAAAAACGCACACGAAGAAGGGATTTTTCGAAATTTCTTTCCACGGGGGGAGGGACAGAATTGAAGCTTTCATATACATTATCGACACGTGTTCGAATGGTTAGGAGTTGAAAGTTGAAATTTCGTACACAGTTAGGGAACGTCACAAAAACGCACACGAAGAAGGGATTTTTCGAAATTTCTTTCCACGGGGGGAGGGACAGAATTGAAGCTTTCATATACATTATCGACACGTGTCCGAATGGTTAGGAGTTGAAAGTTGAAATTTCGTACACAGTTAGGGAACGTCACAAAAACGCACACGAAGAAGGGATTTTTCGAAATTTCTTTCCACGGGGGGAGGGACAGAATTGAAGCTTTCATATACATTATCGACACGTGTTCGAATGGTTAGGAGTTGAAAGTTGAAATTTCGTACACAGTTAGGGAACGTCACAAAAACGCACACGAAGAAGGGATTTTTCGAAATTTCTTTCCACGGGGGGAGGGACAGAATTGAAGCTTTCATATACATTATCGACACGTGTCCGAATGGTTAGGAGTTGGAAGTTGAAATTTCGTACACAGTTAGGGAACGTCACAAAAACGCACACGAAGAAGGGATTTTTCGAAATTTCTTTCCACGGGGGGAGGGACAGAATTGAAGCTTTCATATACATTATCGACACGTGTTCCGAATGGTTAGGAGTTGGAAGTTGAAATTTCGTACACAGTTAGGGAACGTCACAAAAACGCACACGAAGAAGGGATTTTTCGAAATTTCTTTCCACGGGGGGAGGGACAGAATTGAAGCTTTCATATACATTATCGACACGTGTTCCGAATGGTTAGGAGTTGAAAGTTGAAATTTCGTACACAGTTAGGGAACGTCACAAAAACGCACACGAAGAAGGGATTTTTCGAAATTTCTTTCCACGGGGGGAGGGACAGAATTGAAGCTTTCATATACATTATCGACACGTGTTCGAATGGTTAGGAGTTGGAAGTTGAAATTTCGTACACAGTTAGGGAACGTCACAAAAACGCACACGAAGAAGGGATTTTTCGAAATTTCTTTCCACGGGGGGAGGGACAGAATTGAAGCTTTCATATACATTATCGACACGTGTCCGAATGGTTAGGAGTTGGAAGTTGAAATTTCGTACACAGTTAGGGAACGTCACAAAAACGCACACGAAGAAGGGATTTTTCGAAATTTCTTTCCACGGGGGGAGGGACAGAATTGAAGCTTTCATATACATTATCGACACGTGTCCGAATGGTTAGGAGTTGGAAGTTGAAATTTCGTACACAGTTAGGGAACGTCACAAAAACGCACACGAAGAAGGGATTTTTCGAAATTTCTTTCCACGGGGGGAGGGACAGGAATTGAAGCTTCCATATACATTATCGACACGTGTCCGAATGGTTAGGAGTTGAAAGTTGAAATTT
>NW_027120782.1:0-1877 GCF_030686945.1 Centruroides vittatus
ACCCTGAGTGAGTCGCTAGGAATCGTTCTCTTACTTAGGTCGCATGGGTCTGTCAGACCCACCATTTTTATTTTGAAATTAATAAATTTTTTTTTCGCGTAGTAAAACTACAATTTTTCCGTTAAATTCTACGCTTTGTTTTCTATTTAGTAGTATAAATTACTTTTGTATTGACAAAATTGTCTTTTCAATATTTATTTTTACGTAATTTGATGAAAAAAACACAAAATAATAAACATATCAAATTTCAAATCGCTGTAAGTTATCTGATGTTTCACCGATAATTATCGGGTTTGTTTGCAAATGGGGAAGAAAGATCACTCATTCGTGTGAAGTAAGTAGAAATTCAGTACTACTGCTAAAAATTTTTATAATAGACCTCGCGTTACCCCCTATCGCGAGAGTCAATAAATATTAATTGTTTTATGGCTCTATTAAAAAATGCTTTTTTCTGGGTTTCAAATCGACTAATTGACAACTGTTTTATTTTGTTTTACTCATTAGAATGTCTTCTTCAAGATTTAACAGATAGTCTTGTTAGATTTTTACACATGAATTTTATTTTTAATTTTTAATGTGATATAGTCGTGTGTTAGGCTTAACTCGATCACCTAATTCAAAAATTGACATCGGCCAAAATATTATTCAATCTATCAAAATTCTTTGTTGATAGTTTAGATATAAATGTTTTCTCTGCACGAAATGAATCAATCGAAATAATAATGAGAGGACCATCAAAAATTCGGCAATTTATGACATGTTCTCGATTCTGTAATTTGTTTTTTTTATAATATAAAATATTCACATAATAAAACTTTAAAAAGGCATCCATATCAATATCTGAATGTTATCAAAATGCAATTATCAAAAATTTTATAATTTTCACAATTTGTATTATCATAATTTAGTTTTGAGTTTTTTTGTCGCGCTTTGTGTATCGCGCGACAAAGCAGTCGCTACGCGATCAAACGCAGCGATTTCATTCATAATTACTTGTTATGTAGATCGGGCTAACTTTTTAGGTTTGTTTTGTTGTGCCGCGATAAAGAATGAATAAATAATAAAAGCAGATTATAATTAAAAATATTTTTATCAGATTAATCCGGATTATTAGATTATAGAATAATTATAGCTATGCGATATGATTGTCGCGTATTTGTAATTATTTTCCATATATCTTATTTTTTAATGTTTATTTATCTGAACACTGTCGAACATTTAATTAGCAATTTATAACTTATAACGCGATTAAAACAAAAGAATTTATAGCGATTGTGTAAATTCGATTTTCAAGATCATTTCCGAGAAGGCAGGATATTTCCCGGAATTTTATAGCTAGACTGTTTTCACAAGTTTCTGATTAGTTAGTAAAAGTGAAAAAAAGCCAACTTGCATCGCCTAATAAACGAGGAATAATCATAAATTAATTATAAAAGTGATAAATAAAAATTATATGATAAGAATAAAGAATAATTAAAATAATAAAAAATTAATTAGACATTACTTTTAAAAACAATATTATAACAAAAAAAACAAAAATATAAATATACAAATAAATAACGATATGATAGGATTTAATAAACACTGCGCGACAACTTAAACGCGATAAAGTTATTGCGACACTCGCTATCGGCAACGGCGACAAATTAAACGGTCTTTTTTTACCCCCATCATGAGTCGCATGGGTCTGACAGACCCAAAGTATTTTTTTTCTCAAAAATGAGCGTTGCTATTCAAAAAAATTTAACAGCATGGTAATCGGGTTAGAAAGTTAGAAGAATATTAATTTTTTCAGATTTTTTGGAAAATATTCAATATTAAAAAATTTTAACTAAAGTTCGCGCCGGGTCTGTAAGACCCGTGCGACTCACGGAGGG
>NW_027120783.1:0-32180 GCF_030686945.1 Centruroides vittatus
AAAAAAAAAAACGATAAGATTGCTATTGTATATTCGAATATCAATGGCGGAATTTAAGCGGTGTATTGTCGAATACGGGACAGCTTTCATCTGAATGGTGTAAGGCTACCTCCTACGTTGCTATGTGAATCTTGAGTAGATTTATAACTTAACCCAACCAATAGGAGTTTACTGGTACGTTTTTATGATAGTTCTATATAGTTGACAGGAGTTTAAAAAATCTATTAAAATATTTGATATATTTATTCTGCTCTCTCATCTTGTATTACTTACAGATTTCAATGTTAAACTAGTGATATTACGATTTAGTATGTCCCATCTATAAGGGGATGTACAAAAACAAGTGTACAATGTTAAAAAATTAACTGTTACTTTGGCAGCATCATTTACAACTAAATTTAGTGAATGAGATGCACAAGGTACAAAAAAGCTTCAGAATTTATTTTCCTTAAATTTACGATTTATCCATCCGTTGTCATAAAAATTTGTTTCCACTTTTTTCCCAAGACTACAAATATTCAAGTACAAAGTAACCAGTTTCAACTTATTTCTACTTAAGTAGTTAAATAATTAAGAGATTAGGTAATTAGAGACATAAATAAAGCCCTGCTGAAAGAGCCGTAACAAGAGCTTAACTGAACCAATCTCTAGCCGAGTACAGTGGGGACTGATATATGCTTAAATCATAAAACCTAAACTTTTGAAATTGCTTAGTTGCATGGAATCTACAAGAATTTCGATAATTTAAATACAGAAATGATAATTCTGACTAATTGGATGAGTCAGCTTTCAGAATTATAGTTTCCTGGCAAAATATTAGTTCTGTTTCTACATACGTAAATTTATTATTTTTGGATTTATGTCGATGATCTTCGAATTTTTCAGATGTTTGATTTTTTTATTATTATGAAAAAGAATACATAAATAAAACAGAATTGACCGTAAAAATAAAACGTCTTTAAATAAAAATATAGTATAAGCTGATTAATGAAAGCAAAACAATTTTCTATAAAATTCGATAAATAATTGTATTCTGTATCAGCTTTAATATTACATATTTTATCATATACATAAGAGATATATCTAATATATGAAGATGAAAGTATGTTTATTTGTTTGTCCATTTTGTCATGGTCAAAATGGACGAAAATTTTCAACGACCATCCTGTCATCCGGGCGAAGTTGGTAAAGGTCAACGATTACTTTTGGTCGAATTAACTGCTATTCCCACCGCCCACAATAGACCTTCCTTTCTATCTGACAGCGGAATGGTGGCATTCGAGTAGGAAAATTACTTAATATAGAGTTACCAGCGAACACAAAATATATTTTTAAGGATTTTCGCGGCATTTTAAATATTCGGTCCCTTTTTTCGCGAAAGTTGATCGGTTGGCCGATTATCATTTGACATTCGGCTGTGAATGGTACGTTAGGGTTAACATTAGAAAACATTTGGATGTCAAAATATCTTCTCATGCAGGCGGAAGTCGACGACTGTTTTCTGTTGAAAAACAACAATTCTTGTTTACCTCACCAATGAAATTGCTCCATTACTTAGTCAGCACAAAACATGTACGGGGGGAGCATTTCCGGAATGCCGAGCGTGAATCTTTGATCTCTTTGCCTCGAAATCTGATTGTTCATCTGTTTTTGTTTTTGTTAAATGAATTAAATAAAATAGATTTTCCTTTCTTCAAAGTTTTGTAATTTTTATTTGTTTTTTCACATTTTCTTTTTTCTTATTATAGTATTACACTTCGTGATAATATATATATATATATATATATATATATGACTTATTTACACATTTAATTACTTTGCTATATGAAAGAACTTTACATTAAAAAAAAAATAAGTTTATTATAAATAAAACAAATATTTTTAAAAAATTCCGTTAGAAATACGAACTAATTACATCAACAATACAGAAAATAAGAAAAATAAAAGCACTAATAATTGACTTATTAAGGTAAAAATATTCTATTTCTGCTAATAACATAAACATTTATTCTGAAACAAAAATAATTTCAAGTGTAATCGCTACACAATCTTTTTGTAGTTAACTTAAAATTATTTTTAAAAAATACATGGTAATTAAAAAATATATTATTGAATCAATTTCCTTCCACTACTAGTTGACACTGCCTAAAACAAGTCACTATACGTTGACTTATTATTGGGCTATCACTAGTCGGCATTTAACTATCAACATCAATTATTGTAGAAAGTTGGTATTTAATCCTATCTCCAGTTACAAACATTTTTGGCATTGGAAGTATGTTATAATTTATAAATAAGTAATCCAAAGAAAAGCATCTGAGGTGTAAAAAATACTGCGCCAATTAAAAAATTATGACAATTCGGTTTCAGTCAAATTTTTTGTTTGATAAAGATAAAGATAAGCTTGGCACTTTATGCGAATTAAAACTTTTAAAAGCGGTATTTACCAGATTTTTATTATTGTTTCCTACATTTCGCTTCAAACTTGAACTTTTGTTATTCTGGATATCATTTTGAATAAAATTTATTCGTGTCAATGAAATTTTATCCTTACGAGCGTAAAATTAAGCCATAAAAATAAAGTAACTCTAAGGGAAACACCTGTGAACTTTCACTTATCGATATAGAAATTTCGCCAACACCTCAATGATAACGAGAAAGGCTTAAGTTTAAAATTTGAGCTTTCTCTAGGTGCGTCCGCAGTACCGGATGAAGAAAAAGAAGAAAATACATTTTGTTTTTGTGCGAATTTGCATTTTTTGATTGCTTAGATATCGGCAACACTTTTATAGAAAAATTAACACCCGAAAATCGGCAACTCTGATTCTTGTATATATACTCAGTCAGTGACTTTTTCACTCGGCGGCAGTTACTCTCGATAATTCTAATATCAGATTAATTTTATTTAAAAACAGTCTTTTTACGGACACAGCAATTCATTTCCATAACTTCAAGATTGCCTTTTAGTATCTTCCGAATAATACACACATATTTGTAGAATTTTTTTCTCCAGATAATATCAGTCATTAGTGCATTGTCAAGCTTTGGTGTCTTAACCTTAATTGTAAATAATAAAAATATGTAGTTTCTATTAGAATTTAAATAGGTTTTCATTAGAAAATCATAAATTAATTGGTTATTTATTTTTTTAATTAATAACTTATATAAGTACACTGAATTACCGTATTTTACGGACTGTAAGACGCACCTTAATTTTTAAGCAATTTTTTAAAAAAAATACCTATAAGACGCTACGGACTATAAGACGCACCTGAATTTTGGAGGCAATTTTTCGAAGAAAAAAGTGCGTCTTATAGTCCGTAAAATACGGTAATATTTACTATACTTAGCTAGAATTTTCATGCCTTTAATGAAGCATCAATATAGGTTTATTTATTTTATATGTTAATTAGTAATAAATAAACATAGAAAATTTAAATTTGAAGTAATTGACAAAATTTGAAATCAATGTGACTGTTTTCTTTACAAATATTTATAATAAAATGCTTAAACATATAAAATAAATTCGAATTTAAATAATTTTATTTTCTGGATAATTTTTAACTGATGGATTTGAAACATTTAAATCGATTAAAGTAATTATTCGTATCGAAATTTGACTTATAATTGGTTTAACATAAATGCATTAAACGAGTAGTGGCGATTGAAATGGTTTGGAGATCAGAAGATAAGATAAAAGGGCTTTTCTTAGCTGTTAAGAAACACAGATGAATTAATATAAGCTGTTATGTTACATTAAGAATAGAGCAATACACTATTTAGGCCTATAAGTTCATAAAAATAATATTTTACAGCTTATATATACAGCTTTTACTTCATTATCTAATTCTGTTGAAATTCTAAGCCAATTGATTTCTGATGATAATTTTGAAATTTATTATTGAAGCTAGGAAAGTTCCTATTAAAAATCAACCATTTTCGATTATTGTTGAGTCAATGTTGTGTTTTTTCTTATTGGATTTATTTAATATAATTAATAATAATTAGATTTTGTACACATTTTTTAATTGGAATTATTTAAACTTCATTGAATATTTAATGTATTTAAATAAATTATTTAATACATTTATTTGTACTATATTTATTAAATTTTATTTTTCAAATGTTGCTGCTTTTCTAAGAAATGAACAGTGAGTGACCTTTGAAATAAGCTCTTTTCCTCAAGGTTTACGTTAATTATTTTAATCCTTATTAGTAAGATAATTTAGCCCACATGGAGCTGTAATGGGTCTTATTGTTCGTTTAAACAACTTGAAGGAAATTGAAATTAAGTATCAATGTAAATTATTTAATTACATATTTGAATCTGTATAAAACAAATGAAAAATAAAGACTGTTTCAACGAAAGAAAAGATCTATATAAAATTAAATGAAATTCCTACTCAAGAACTTCATGGAATATTTAACGTCCACCACACAACTAAAAAGGGATTCCCTAATAAGCTTAGTGGGTCAACTGTTCTGTTATCCAGTTACTTCTTAGCTTCGATATTCTTATTTCATCACTTTATTATCATTATTGAATTCGTAAGATAAAAATTAAGGCAGTGTGTATTTTTTATATTTTAAATATACTGTATTTCAAACGCTTTTATAATTGAATTAATTCTACAAAAACTTAAATTGATAAACTTCAGTTAAAATTATCAGTTGAGAATGTCTTCATACGATAAATCTATATACTGTATAAACCAAGGGTTCCCAATCTTTTTCGTGACTCGATTCCCTTTAAGAAAAATGTTTTCCATCGTTTCCCTTGTGTACATATTCATTATTTTTATTACATTTTTTATACTTCAAAAGTTTTAAAAACGATAGTGAAAATATTTTCAACATTTTAAAAATGATTTATATTTTATTTTTTAATATTAAAATATTATACTGTACAGTGTACACGCTTGTACATTATGTATATATTTATTTTATTGACCAATTTTCAAACTTTAATCTACTCCTAAGTGGTCGATACAGAACCTGTTACTGTATTTTCCTTTTCCTGCCGTGCCCAAATGCCTTTTCAATAAGTCCATTACGGGTTTGGCTCACAAATGGGGTCCAGGTGGTAAGAGACGGAACCGAAATATCCAGACGGACACTCCCCGAAAACTTCCTGGAATTTTTCAACTCAGATTCGGTTTCCGCTCTCCAGAGTGGCTACAGTTTTTAAATTGCGATTTTTCGCTTGAAAATTTAGCTAGGTTTAATCTATTTTCTGTTTTTTATCACAAACATATTACAGTTTTCGATTGTTTAATTTTTTGTATAATACAAATTTAATATAATACTTAAATTTCAAATTTTCGAAAAAATAAAAAAATAATAATAATAATTAATTTACACAGATTCGCTGAATTTTCTACATCAGTTAGGGACTGTCTATAAATTATGTCCGCACTTTTCTTAAAATTTTTATTTCCCTCCCCACTTGTTCCAGAATGTCCAAGTCTCCATAACCCTTCCCCTCTTCAGACGTCCAACAAAACTGACGTCGAAGCAGGTCACGTGACACTTTTTAATATTTTTAATAAAACTTCTGTTTTGTAAATGTCTATCTTTTATATCTCTAAAAAAATTAAGAAAGAAAGCGCTGCTATACACCTTCTATAGTACTACCAAGTTTTTTATTAATCTAAATTTAAATAATGTTAAAAAAATAATTCTAAAAAATTATAAAAATTTTTTAAAATAAACGAGTTAAAAATCACTGTTCTTTATCCGATTTCGAATGAATTAAGCCGAAGATGGACACCTATTTAAAAAATTACCAAATACTTCTTACTTTATTAACCATATTATCCATATTATCCATTGGATTGTATGGTTAATAAAGTAAGAAGTATTTGGTAATTTTTTAAATAGGTGTCCATCTTCGGCTTAATTCATTCGAAATCGGATAAAGAACAGTGATTTTTAACTCGTTTATTTTAAAAAATTTTTATAATTTTTTAGAATTATTTTTTTAACATTATAATAATAACCGATTCCATTGTTTTTAATATTTATTTAAATTTAAATAATTTTTTAGCTATATATAAAAATGCATTAGATATTATCGGAAATTACTCAATAATGCTTAAGTTTTAAAAAATTATTGATAAAATTAAAATAATTCACTAGAAATTTTCTTCTTAAAAAAAAGAGAAAAAAATGAGTAACTAAGAAAAAAGTAAAAGAACATTAAAAATATATTAAACTAAATTTAGTGCTTTCAGTAATTTATAAAATATCGATAATTGTAACGAAAGAATTTTTTCTTACTAAACAATTGTTTTACTTTTAATAAAGTTATCATACAATGGTAAATTGTTTTTATTTTTTAAAGATTTGAAATAAATCATTTTTGCTATCTGCAAAATCATTTAAATGATGTTTTATATACTTTAAGTAGTCAATATTTAATCGAAAAGTAAATTCATATCTAGAAATTATTATTAATATTAATATTATTATTATTATTAGCAATTCAAAAGTAATTATTAAAGTTATGATTTTATAAAACAGTGCAGTGATTCCCAATTAGCTAAAAGTTGTATACCCCTTTTTAAAGCCATGGACACTATTCGTTTTGAAAGTTTTGTATCTAATTGAGACGTAAGAAGTGATATTCAGAACAAGGAAGTTTAATTATTTATTGTGATATCGTCACAACGCTGGGCTGAAATTTTTAATATTTTTCTTAATTTAAAAATTCACGTGATTTCCGGTCTAGAGAGGAAGTTCGTGTGTAGTTAATCAGAGTCTATAAGCCTCTCATACTTGACATGGATTTTAGGGGTATCTTACGCCTGTACATCATACTTCTCCTGAGAACAATCGAGTCATGCCGGTCATCTAACTCCGTTCTCGAGAAAATTTTGAATTGAAATCACGTGGCTTTCGATTCGATTCAGACCGGAAATTTCTCTACAGTTAATTTTGGCTTCTAGCCTTTAAGCTTTCCATATCTCGATTTTCATCTAGCTAACTCCGTTCTCGAGATTAACGAAGAACAACAGGCAGACAATAGGAATATACAGGTCTACAATTTGAAAATCGCAGCACAAAAATATAATATATCTGTTATATTAATCTGTTCGGTCAGTTGTTCAATCTAAATATCATGGAAGAAATCATGCTTCTTTTTGTTTTAGACAATTCGCTCCACATCTGGTTCAGTATTTAGGCCTACTGCTTTTAATCCTAAATTAGGCTCAACATTGACACGATTTCTGTGCTCGTTCTTCAGATAAAAGAATTATCGATAAAATGGAACTAGATGTTCCAAAGTTTTCTCATCTAGTTTCTTATAATCACAAAATACTTTCACACAGAATTGGTCAAGTGTACTGTATGTTTTTTAAAAAAATATTTTCAATGAGTCATCACAGGCGCCTACCGGTGGTCGAAAAGATAAAACCATTGGATACTGATTTTTGGTCGTGGATTCGTGCCTGACCAACGTGCTGGTTACGTGGAGTTTTGCGGATTTTCTTCACGTTTGTAACACCTAAATAAAGTCAGTTCCCCATAGAAAGTCCTCCCGGGAAGCATCCCCCTTTAGCAGATCGTCCACGTGTCACGTCGCAGTTTATAAACAAACAAACTTGAATCATTAGAAGTACGTCAACAAGCTCGTCGTGTTTCTCCTCAGAATGAGTTATTAATTGTATCGCACCCTATCCAAAATAAATTTTTATCCACCAGTTTTCAGGATTTGATTTGACCAGAGAAGTAATCTCTGAAGTTAGTTACTAAATCAGTTGTCAATGATGGCTTATTTAACTTCGCCAATGGATTTCAGAAATGGCTTCAATGTTGGGATTACTGAAACTGCAATCTTCAGTCGTCGGCTTGCCCATGGAATTAATTTTATATTCACTGTCTCAATTTTATCTCCAACATAAAAATTCTCATTACTACCTTGAAAATTTTTATTGAGAGTGTTAAAGTATTCAAAAATATCTGCTAAGTAAGTTATCATTCGCAACCAAGCAAAATTTATCATATGAAAATGTAGAATCATTCAAAAAAGTTGTGAGTCAGGTAACACAAAGAACCGTTGCAATATTTTTCCCCTTACATCTAGCGCACTTCAATTAAATCCATGCTGAAGATAACGGATTTTAGATTTTTCTGTATTTGAAATATAAAAGAAGTACCTATATTGATATCAATCAATCAATCGTAACCTTTATTTATATTAGGCTTTTGCCTGTTACAAAAAGGTGGGATAATGTGGTACATAACATCACATAATCTCATAAGCAATACAATTACGGTCTATACAATCTCATACTTAATTAATAATATTAACATGAATTACAGAATTAATATATTAAATTGATTAACGATAAAAAATTTTTGAGCATAGTTATGTAGATTATATATAGTAGTCTTTTTAGCTTTATGAAAAAAAGAATACATAAAGTCTTCACTATTTTTTAAAAACAAAGTCTCAATATTATATCTTTTCCGCAACTCTTGAGTACTATTACAGGAACAGGTACAAAACAAATGAAGTTTAGACATTGCAACCTTACAACTTATACAAAAAAGTTTAGAGAGTTGATAGGTAGTTTTATTAATCAGAATAATTTCTCTATTTAATCTTAATTGAATGAAAAACTTTTTAACATTGAAGGATAAATCAGAACCAGTATAGTTATTGATGTCTGGATAATTCAAAATAATACTATAACAAATAGAGTTCTTATGAGTTTTAACATCATGTATATCTTGAGCCAAGGCTATTTCAAAGGCATTCTTAATCAGTTGTGTATTATAAATTTCATTTGAGTCTGTATTATATATCAACGGAGTTATTAAGAACCCAAACATATTAAATACAGTAGACACTTGATAAACTCAATTTGGTTTAGACTTATCATTAAGCAACTTATTATATATTAAATCCAACAGTAAAAAAAGTAACGATCCATCGTCTCTCAATCGACTCAAAAATTTAACATATCTTCTCATGAAAAAAGGGCCCAATCTGAATCTCTTTAATTCAAGACGCAACACCGCTCCAGAAATATTAAAGTCCAACGAAAAGACTTTTCGTATAAACTTATTTTGAATAATTTCCAGTTTTTTAAAGTACAAGGGACTCCAAATAGGTGCAGCGTATCCACATGAATTTAAAACAATGGAAGAGAATAATCTAAATTGAACTTTTATATTACGAATTTTTAATTTAACAAATAGTTTAACTAAACTGTTGATCAAGGTAGAAGCTTTAGTTTTTACTCTCTTAAATTGTTTCCCGAAAGACATGGTAGGTGTGAACGTAACACCCAGAAATTTCATCTCTGGGACGATTAAAAGTCTTTCCTGACAAAGAAAAAAAGACATATATTTTTTGGTAACTTGGTACCATTTCGAAAGATCATTACACAAGATTTTCTTGGGTTAATTTTTAACTCAGAGTCTTCACAGTATTTTTCCAACGCTTTAATTTTTCGTCGAAGTGCAGCTGCAGTCGGCGCTAATACAACAATATCATCAGCGTATGATATGGAATGAACTATCTGATCTGAAAAACAAAAACCGTCATTGTCATTTGTAAAACATGTATTTAGATCGTGTAAATAAAAATTAAATAGATAGGGAGACCATGGGTCTCCTTGTAGCAATCCTCGGTTTATTTTAATACTTGGCAATATAGTGTTATTTTGTTTTATATTTATATCATAATGACCAAACAACAAACCAACTGCATTAATCAGTTTAACATCTGCTTGACATTGAAACATTTTATTTTGTAGCTTAAATATTGAAACAGAATCATATGCCTTTTCTAAATCACCTATATTGATATTAGAACAAATATCGCACTCAGAATCAACACTAACAGACGAACTTTGAGAATTTCTTCCAGTTTCTAACTATGCTTTCTAACAAGTAATAAGTAACGCAAAACAACTGTAAATGTACAACACATCAGGATAAAAAACGTTTACTAAGGACATTTTATTAAGATTTTATTAAGTCAGAGGCTTTCGTACTGTAATTCCAAATGACTATTGAATTTATTGTGAACAATAAGCTTAAATATTCACCATTAGAGGTCGGAAGAATTCGAAGCGGTTCCAGAAGTTTACTGTAATAAGTTGCATTTCGTACTTTCTCTGACAAATGACTGATGTAATGATACTCTTCCAACGTTGTACACTACCACCAAATAGTATTATGAGTGCACTTTGAAAAGTTGGGATTTTTATGCAAATGATGCCGTGGATCCCCTAAATTGGTTCTCTGGACCCTCAGGGTTCTGCAGACCACCAAGTGGAAAGACTGACTTAGACAATAGACTGCTTTCTGTAAAAGTGCATTAATTAATTAAATTAATATATACAATAAATTTTATTGTATATATTAATTTGTGTATAAATATATGCATTTATAAGGAGTAGGCAGCGTTTTCAAATGGCGAGCCAAATAAAATGTGAAGGTTCATGTACGGGACAAAATTTAATAGGTTTTTACTATTTACATCCGGAGTGGTCAACAAGTCGATCGCGATCGCAGTTTACTGAAAAAGACTGCGGGAATAGTCGAAAAAGACATACACAAAAATAAAATAAAATAAAATACAAATATCAGCAATACATAAAGAATCGGTGTAGGTTATAATAAAAAGTTACAATAAACCTAAGAATACGATTATATATTGTTTTGGAGTTGTTTACTATATTATTATTTATTTATTTATTATATATACAGTACTTTGAAAACGGCAACTACATAGATTCGGGACCGGAGTTGACCCGCGGGCCATAGATTTCGTCACCGGTGCTTATATATTATTTATTATTGTGGACTATCCTTATGATCATTTTAGAACTTTTAATTTTTTATAACAATAATCGGCTGATAACATTAAACAGTGGATAAAAATTTTCATTATTGAACTCAATTTATTACAAATAATTGCAGTATGAATGTGTACAATTTATATTTATCACAGACTGTACACTAACAGTAGTACAACAATATACATTTATATATGCTGTATTTATTATAAACAACTGTTTTTAACTAAACAGCTCACGCAATTAAACTAGAGAAATCGCAACAGGAATGTTCATCACTTGATCTAAAGTACTGTACATGTATTTTCTAAGAATTCTTGTAATGTGCTTACAACTTAGTAGGCTATGTAAAAGATAAAAGCTATGCTTTGTTTAAAAGTAAGTTTAGACATAAAGTCCATTAAGTACGAATTTCCTAAGGATTCTTGTCGTTTGTCTCCAAGCTTAATTATCACAATTCATAATAATATCCAAAGTTTCATTGTAATAGACGGATTATATTTAACTAGTTATAAAAGCCTATTGAGTGTTTTGGGGATTCCACTATAGTTTAACATCGCATAAAAAAATTCGCAGTTGATAATTCTAGCTACATTTTATTATTTTGTTTTTCTAGAATTAAAAATATATTTAAAACATGTGCATAGTTAATTTAATTGATGTTGTATGTTAGATTAATAATAAAGTAAACAGCTATGAACATCGAGAAGTTAGTGATAACAGAACAATCGATGCACTCAGTTTACTTAATGAATACCCTTTCTCCGTAATTGTTCTCGAGTTTTCTTTTATAAATTATTAACATATGCATTTACTATAATTCCGTCGTTCTTTGAACCATCATATTGTTTAAAAGAAGTATGCTCCATTAGATCTACAGTATATAAGTGGACTAAATTGACCTTGAGATAAATTACAGAGAATTTGGAAAATAAAAGATTCAAAGGTCATTATTTAGGAAAACGCCACAGTAACATTTAAAAATAAAAAATAAGTAAAAATTTATAAATAAATTAATTATTATGCCTTTGTGTCCTTTCTAACGTAATTTAAAATTTATTTTGTATACTAGTACTTTTTATATATCAACAGGACTTATTATACTGGAAAATATGGATGCAGATATTTAGTCTTACAGATCAAAAATAATGTTTTTTATTTAGTTCACCTGAACTAAATAAGGTGAACTAAATAAAAAACATTATTTTTGATCTGTAAGACTAAATATCTGCATCCATATTTTCCAGTATAATAAGTCCTGTTGATATATAAAAAGTACTAGTATACAAAATAATTTTTTTTAAAATCTATAAAGTTTATTTAAAGTATTAATTAATAAATTTAAATACAAAATGTATTAATTTATTAAAATTTATTATATTTAATGTATAAATTAATTACATCAGATGATGTTTAAATAATTCAAATTGAAAATAAAAATGTTTTCAGAATCTAATTATTATTAATTATACTAAACAAATCCAATAATAAAAAACTTATAAAATTGACTTAACAATAATCAAAAATGTCTAATTTTTTTAATCGGAAATTTTCTAACTTCACTAATAAATTTCAAAACTTGTCATTAGAACTCAATTGACTTGAAATTTTAATAGAATTGAGTAATATGATACTTTATAAATCTGGATCAAGATCGTTGAAGGTTACCTCAGAGAGAAGAAACGCTTCTCATTGGTTGCTTATTTGACGTCATTCGTATTCCAAAACAAAGCATCTTATGGTAAAAGCATTGCCGATCAGAGGCTTGTAGCTTTAATTACACGCTAATATTTCATTAGTTATGATTTGTACTTGATTCAATGTAAATAAAAATGGATTATAAATAAGAAAAATCCGGAAGATTGTGCAAATCTTCGTAATTTCTACACGTAAAGTTGAAATTAAAATGCGTTTTTCTACTTTGTAAATGAAATCGATTTTTATCTATTTTATGATATAATAATAATAATAATTTCTTAAAAGGTTAATTTTACTTAGGTAATTTATATATAAGTAAATTAATTTAATTTCTATCGTCAAACTACTTTTTTTTTTAAACCAGAAATTATATTGGTCTATTTTTTAATTTTTAATACTCATATTCCGAAAACGATATTATTTACTCACACATATAAAAAAATAACTTTGTCAAAAGAACAATTTTCTGTCATAAACATATTGGTAATATCAATATATACAAATTAAGTGTTATTGTAAAAACGAATTAAAAGAAATCGGGTACAAACTTTTGTAAATTGTCTATTATCACAATTTTTCTTTTGACAGAGAAACGATCATATTAATTAAATTGTTTAAAAATTTCAATTTAATCCATGAACGTTGCTTTACATATGTGTATATAACATCTTCTGGCAAGTGAATTGTTTGTTTAATTAATGACGTTATAGATGAAAAGTTTTCCTATCAGCTTTTTCTATTTCTTTTTAATAAACGATTCTTTCTTTTAATATTTTCTAAATTTATTGTTGGTAAAGAAGTTTTTTTAGTTTAGGTTTTGCCAGTGGCGTTTTGCCAGTTTTTTTAGTTTAGGTTTTGCCACTCATGCTAGTAGCTAGCATGGGTGACACCCGGTGCGGGTGTCACCCATGCCACGATATCCGCACCGGATATCGTGGTGTCACCCTTTTTAACTCTTTTATAAAACACTGTTGAATTGTAATATCTTCGCACTCGAGCAACTTGCACGATATAATGAATATGCGATGTCGCGACGTATGAGTTTAGATTTATAGAATAAATCATAGTAAAATTTTTAGCTGGTGCGAGCCCTTGTGGCGTCTTCTCGTAGCGAAGAAACTGTCATGTGAGGCTGTTGACCTTTTATTTTTTTTTTTTTTTTTTTTAGGTACAGACCTACCGGGTGACACTCTCGTGTAGGGATGACACCCGGGCCGGGCCGCCCCACCGTCCCCCAGCTACGCCCCTGGTTTTCCCAGTAAACCGAATAATTCAGCTTTTAAATTTCTCTGAAAATCATTTTCTGTGAAATATAACAAGAATCAGGATAGAATTTGTCTTTTCTTTTACAATTATGAATTCATTTTTTTCTTATTATTGGATCTTTAGGAAATCTAAAATAACTAACTTTCCTGTTTAATAACTTTGTTTTACAATAGCTGTTATTACAAGTTGCAACAGCACATATTGTTCCTGGAATTTAAAAATAATAATAAAATTTAGCTATGGTTTTTTTATTATTATTTTCCCAAATAAATCTAATCAAGATATAATATTCTGAAGTGAAAAAACATGTAGTATTAACATTTCTTATGTAAAAATTATTATAAAAAGAACATTACAATAAATTTATACTATATATAAACATTTTTATATTTTGCATTTCATACATGTAAATATGCATATTTTTAAAAAGTTATATTAATAATAAACAATATTTTTTTATATCTCCAGTTATTTTAAAAGTGTAATCGGTCAGCTTATTATTTGTAGTCGTCATTTCATCGTGCAGATACTATTTTTATACACTAGAAAATTATCATTCTTACTATTCTTTCTATTCTTAGTATTTTAAAGCATTTTAGTAATAAATATATTTCGTCTGTAATTTGTACAGAACGAAGTGTAAAGACTACAACAGAATATCAAACGGCTCTAAGGATAGTTTTGTTACTTCCGTACAATATTTATCGATATAATTATCAACATAATTATGTTTAATAATAGTAATAACGATAGATATATTTATCTTCGAAGATGAACAGTCTAAAAACTCTTAACAAAGTAACAAAAATATTGAACTTCCAAAATTTTCTTCTCTCTATTGTTGAGAAGCAGTCGCTTGACATACGGATGACGTTTATCCGGAATCTGGCAAGAAGTGGCTAAAACGGACGTATTAGGGACCTTGTATCTAGTCAACACAAAATTAATCGTATATCAGTGGCGTGCCGTCATTGGAAGCGATGGAAGCGCCGATTCCACCTTCCAATGACCTTCCCTTGTATTTTCTAAAATATAAATTTTCATATTTTAACGTACTTTGAATTACTTAAAATTAATATTTTATTATAACTGCATTATGTATCTTATTAATAAATTCTATACTATATGTGAAAAAAACGATAACATTGTTATTGTATATTCGAATGTCAGTGGCAGAATGGAAGCGCTTCGGAGACAGCTTTCACGGCGAGAATAACTGAATGGTGTAAAGCAGCCAGAGGGCATTGGCGCATGCGCTTTACAGAGCACCAACCTCAGCCGGTTTAGCTGGTGGAAGCTACACACGTGTAACGCTTCCAGCGATTCTATCCCTTAGCCATTGGGTAGGGAGCTATCTGACTAAGTGAATTGTTTAAGATTTAAAAAGTAAAGAGTATTCAATGTTATTTTTATGTACGTTTCTTTGCAAAATTATATTTAATTACAGTATAATTAAAAGAAAATTATAATTATATTGACAGATTTTCAGACATAAAATCTTTAGAATTTTTATCATTTTTAAATGTTTTTCATAATATTAAAATTATTAACAATTTTTCCAAGCGTGTTTTAATTCTTTAAAGTAAGTAAATTTTATGGGAAATTTTTTGATTTATCTAAATTACGTAGTGAATCGCAATATTTATATTCGTGTCCGGACTACATTGACAAGTAACTCTTAGACATAAAACATATTATAATTAATGTCGATCCGAACAAAGACGTACTAAAAGAATTATATGATTTAATATCATTAATTTTTACGGTACCATCTACCAGTGGGTCTGTTGAGCGCAGTTTTTCGACCACGGAGCGAATTCATACATTGGCCAGAAACACTCGGTCGGAGGAAAAATTGTCGTCGCTAGCGTTGCTTTCGATAGAAAAAGTGCTTTTAAATAGTTGATGGAGTCGACCACCAGCGACTTTTATGATAAAGTAATTAACGACTTTGCGGAAAAAATCGCCAAATAGAGTTAGTTTATAAAAAATTAAAAACAAAACAAGTTTTTCTATTATTGTTTGCATCATATCAATTTGTATTATGTATGTATTATTTGTATTTTAGAACTAAAATACATAAATTGTTTATTTTTGCCATTTCCAGCATTTATTTAAAACATTTATGGAAATGTCATGTACCAGACAGGTCTGACCCGTCACGAAAGACACGAAAAAACGGTTAATTTAGAGAAAAATGTATTAGTTTAAAAAAAAACATAGGTAAAAGTCGTTTGTAGTCGGACACCCATTGTTTATATCAAACTGCCAGGCAGAAACCATAAATCGCGGAAGAAAGTCGTCCTATGATCGGTGGAAGATCGAATTCGTCTTCGATTTTGACTTTTTTCGCGCTCCAGGTAAGAGTCTCGTTACGTTTAGTAACGAGGGACCAACCACTCGGGAAGCATGATTGAGGGAGAACGACCAATCAAAATGGATGAAAGAAAGAACGGAGATTGATATAATCTCCGACAATCGATTAACGTTCCGAATAACCAAAACGCCGTGTGTCAACGTGCAAAAGAAAAAAAAAAAAAAAAAAAAAAACAATTTCTCGTCTATTGTGCCAACTTGTAACCCGTGCCACTTCGGAGTTAGACCGTGTCCCCGACTCCAACGAACGAAGTCTCGCCGTGCCTTACAGACTTGTCAACGCCACTGTCCCGGGGCCACCTTCGATCGACCATCGAAGAAGACATCGACGCTCAGGATGTCCGAACGGCTGATTGTCCTAAAGCAAACTATTTTGTACATAGTGTATGTTTATTTTATGTTAAAATAAACGGTTTTTGTCAGATACTTGTCGTCTTTGTCTCTACAGCCACCACCCATGTACGAATGGACCCTAGACCATTACTGACGCGCAAGTAACTGATTGCCCCTGAAAGTCGGCTTCTTACAGAAACACAGCTTCCCTATCATCAAATGTCACGGCACGCCACTGTATTATTTATAACTATATATTTAAATAATATAGAACATATACGTACTACATTCAGCACTTTATGGTCAAAGAATGCCTGCATAAGTCAATGCTGTATAGTCACTTCTCGACTTACGACGGGGTTCGGTTCCGCAACTTCAGACGTAAGTCGAACTGGTCGTAAGTCGAGAAGTGACTGTAGATCATTAGGACTGAGCAGTATTAATATTCTGATATATATTATACTCTTAATTTTGTAAATTTAAAGGGTGGTATGGAAGAAGTAAACTATATATTCATTGCATGGTAAATAATGAAATTTGTAACTAACCATATATATAAATGAGCTTCAGTAAGGACCATAGCAGTAGCTAATAGTATTGTATTAACAGGGAGAACTTTTACCTTCATTTCCTCAAAATACTAATTTTGCTTCTACCCTTTTCTTCCACAGATCTCTTAAATTCAAATATCACATCGTATGCCAATTAATATCTGTCAGATTAACAAAATAATATTAAAAAGAAAAAAAAGAAAATTACTAAACTTTACATTAGAGAACTAAATTTAAAATAGAGCCAGCTAAGGTTTTATAACAGGAGATTGGTTAGAATGCAACACATCTTCATTATATAATTAACCTCAGGAATTAAATTGCAGCCAGCCATTTCTCTTTCCTCCCAGGGTATTGTTCATTCGGTAACGAATAAAACTTTGTACCTGACGGCGCAGTAATATAGGTAACACTACAACCGACCACACAATAGTCAGTTTTTGAAGTTTTGTGTGGCAGAAAGCTGTGGTTCATTATCACAGGAAGAAAACAACCACTGCTTTTCAGTACGTATCCAATCCAAAGACGCACAGGTTTCACCCGAAGCAGTTTTCTTTGCCTGCGTACAGGTGGCGCTCAACTCAGTTCCACTAGCTCTATAGAAACAAATGAGCGATATCGTTCTATAGCAGGATGTCTAATCTTTTTGTTTCTCTGGGCCACATTGAAAGAAGTCATGGAGTTTTGGGCCACAAGTATCTTGTATATACTTGTGGTCCAATCCTTAGATATACAAGTATATCTAAGGATTAACATGTCTAGATTATAGTAATAAGTATTAAAACTTTATCAGGAAAAAGGATATTTAAAAAAATTACTTCTACAGACACTTTCAATTTTTACTTAGAAATAGATAAATTCATTTATTATAAAGGAGACAAACAAAAATTTATTTGAAAAACACAAATATTTGTTTTATTTGGGTCTCTAATTAATAGAAAATGGAGAAACACCATTTTAAAGTGCATTTTTATTTGAATTTTTATTTATAAATAATATGTAACCCAAAAAGTAGCCAATGCGCCAAATGATATTTTTTACGCCAAACTAAAAAAATGGGTAGCCAAATTTGGCGCAAATTAGCCAAATCTTGCAACGCTGGAAGGAATACTAAATAAAGCTGGAATTGGAACTCAAAGAATTATAGACCCAAATGCAAGGACAAAAGATAAAGAAGTGAGGAAGTTTTGAAAATTAAGGGTCAATATTTGCATAACAAAAGGTCTATTTATTAACCTTTCTCACTACTTTTTATCTTTTGGCCTTTCTCTCGATTCTCCGAATTTGGGTTATAATCCTTTGAGCCACAACTCCAGCTTTATTTAGTATTCCTTCCTCATTCACACATTTTCAAGTATTTGAAAACATTTCCTTTCCACTCAAAAATAAAATATAAAAGTTTACGGCTTTGTGAAACTTCTTTTTGAGTTTATGCCGTTGAAATGAATAAATAAAAATAAAATTAAAAAATTTGTCGGTTTTGTTTAAGCGTTCATTGGGCCGCTTTAGAACTTGCCTTGGGCCGCATGCGGCCGCGGGCCGCGGGTTGGACACCCCTGTTCTATACAACTGAGCTCTGTGTTAAAAAGCATTAGCTTTGACATCTGTCCCATCAGGGCCGTATTTACGAGCAACTTTTTTGCTTAGGGCGTCGAGTTTCAAGGGGCCTCAAAAATTTCTACTAAAGAGAAAATTGAAGTCAAATTTTCTAATAAATTTTTTTTACAAGACAATTTTTTATATATATATTTTTTAATTCAACAAAATATACTTTAAATACTACACAAAATAAAAAGTAGTTAATATGTTTACGTTAATTCTTTTCTTTTTATGATTGACTTCTAAAAATGTGATGGGTTGGTAAGGGGCCTGACACAGCGTTTAGCATAGGGCCTCGAAATGCTTAAATCCGACCCTGTGTTCCACATAAAGTAATGTGACTATACTAAATGTTTAAAATGCACATAAAAACCTTGTGGTCCCTGCTGACAACCATGAAATCAAAGTGGTCTCTGGTCAAAAAAAAAGCTGGGAACTGCTGCAATAAATGATCTAGTCTGGGTAAATTTAATACAAAATACTCACTTTTACTACTGTATTTACAATTTTTTTCTTATTTTTGTATTGTTGATTGTTATCTCTTTCTCTCTCCCCCTTCTTTTTTTTCTAAGTTTCTTTAAATTAAAGTTATTTTTTAAACCAAATAAAAATATTATATAGTACAGCAATTGAATTTATTTTATAAATTGAAGTATTTTATAATAGAAATTTTTAGAATAGAATTTTATAAAACAGAAAATATGTTAATTTCAAATTCTAAAAATAATTTTATATGTGTATTTTCATATTTATTTATTACTTAATTAAAATATACAAAATGAATACATCTATAGTGATGTTTCATTAAAGCCATGAAAATTCTAGATTATACAGTATATTATAAATATATCCTACTGAATGCTAGTCTGTAACTTTATAATAAAAATGCACTTATATTTAAATAGAAAATACTTATTTTTACTATTTACATATATTCCTTATTTTTTATTGGAAATTTCTACAGACTTCAGGTAGGGATATATACTTCTACAAATGGTCGCCAAAATGTGATAGGATGTGTGTGCTATAGCCTAGTTAAAGTTTTGTTGTGTTTGTATTTATTTTTAAATTATTGTGCACCTTTATAAATTATTTATTATATTAAAGTCCAAAAATTCTGAAGCTAATAATAGATATAATTAATATCATAGATCTGGTGAACAACTTCAAGCCTTACTACAGAAAATTACATTCAAATTAACTTAACACTCGAAAAGTTCTTATTTTTCAGCAACTATTATACATAAAGGATTGAACAAATAACCACAGAAAATATTTGCTCTATTGTATAGCGTTAATTACCTAAATCAATAAAATATATTTTTAAGTAATAAAGTATTTTAGACTATAAATTATAAAAGAAACAACTTTAAAAAAAAAGAGTGATATATTATAAGATTACAATATCCTTTTGTTGATATGGAAGAAAAATATAGTAATGCGATTTCCTTCTATTTGCAGATTCATTCTATCCCGCTTTTCCTATACAAATTTTATGAACCTTTCAGTTTGAGATAAGAAAAGATGAAGGTTTACTTCTGTGAATACCGTTAATGGTTTAAATAGCTTATTTCTAATAAGTAAATATTCCGAATATTCACTTTGTTCACGTTGTACGATATTATAAAATCATTTTTAATAGAAATAAAACTTCATATGTTTCTAATTAAATAAATTCAATTTATAAATAACATACTTAAATAGTAAGTAAACATTGTAAACAGTAGCTCGGGGCACTTTGTATCGCAACTTTTGAAATTCCAATTCCCAGATAGATTTTGGTTTTTAAGTATCTTGTCAGGTAACAAAGCACTTGCAAATGGATACTCGGAACTTATGATTAGTCATTCACCTACTGTATATAGATAGGAAATGAATGATATTAATTAAACAGTTTTGAGTAAATTACATAAATGAGTATAATTACCGAATTTTCGCGGAATGACCGGCATGCCGTAACCCCGGGGTTTGTGGTATGCCGGTTAAACTGCGACTAAAATATAAAATTAATCAGATGTAATAAAACTAGTTGTTAATTAAACGTCAAAGAAAACATTCTTCCAAGTAAAATAAAATAATAACATTATAATTTGACCGACTTAAAATCGGGAAGAGAGTTTTCGTTTACAAGACAATAAAGCAATTAACGACTTATTGTCATTAGTAGTAGTTATTCAGTGTGGGCTATACTGACCACCTACCCTGACCTTAAAAATAATACTTCCTTTCAAATTTCACACAAAGCCGATGCTAATCGGTTTAAGCTGAGATCATTTACAGCGAGTTTCTTAAATGTAATATGTTCATTTTCACGTTTTTGAATCAAATAACAATAAAATAGCACTTTCGGAATTCCACGAGTATTTTTACGTCGTTAGAAAGAAGACAAAATAAAGAAATTAAACATATAATCGTAGTTTTTGATGTAATGCTGACAGTTTTAGTTTTAGAATAAAAACTCGTTCGTTTTTATGTGACGTAACTGGTTCGTTTTATTTAATGCACCTCTATAGAGATGGATGTATAGCCTCACTTAACCCGGCATGCCTAATTTTCTCCGAGATAAACCGCATGCCGGTTTTTACCATACGGAAATATCTGATTTCGTGATCTCCCCCGGATAGAACCGGCATGCCGGTCATTCCGCGAAAATACGGAAATAGAATATTTTAAAACAAATAAATACTGTATATATTTTGAATATTTATTAATAATAATTGTAATTCATCCAGTTTAGTTTGCTTGCTGTGTTTTAAAGTCGGTTATTAATCAAACATTTATACTTTATAGCCTAATGTGAATTTCAACAAACTTATAAAAACCGAATGATCTTCTTTATATAGATTGTAAATTGTAAAATATGTTCTGGGGCATCCCAATTTTAATAACATTAAATTACTGATAACAATTTCCAAGATTAAACATTGTAGCCAGGCATAGTGACGATATCATAATAATATATAACTAGTATCTTATGCAAATTTATTTTTTGGGCAGATTTGGTCTTTATTTTAATTAAACAGAATAAATGTTATAATATGTTGTTTTTGGACTGAAAACACACTGTAAAATTTAAAATAAAATATAGTAATTGAAATTAAAACTTTCAGTCATTTAAATTAATATTTCATAATAAGGAGTAATGTAACAGTCAAATTGCATATTCTAATGAATAATTATTGCTTAATAATCATTTTATTATAAAATAAACAATAAGTAAAGTTGAAGTAGATATTTCTACTTTTTGTCTACTGTTTAATAAACTTTTATAAATATATTTATTTAATTCTCTATAAAAATAATTAAATTTAGTTTATATGCATAAGAAAGTTCCTAAATGAAGGAAATTGTTATCTCTTGCAAATATTTTTGAACGTTTACTTTACATAAAATATAAAGTTTGCGAGAATGGTTTTCTTTTCTGTTCATCTAATCTATATATATAAA
Organism: Centruroides vittatus; assembly: GCF_030686945.1. Lineage (NCBI taxonomy): Eukaryota > Metazoa > Arthropoda > Arachnida > Scorpiones > Buthidae > Centruroides > Centruroides vittatus. Next base: position 22,085 of record NW_027120783.1, read on the forward strand.
AACGAATGTATGTCTGTGTGTTTGTCCTTCATGCATTACCACACCATTTATCCGATTGCCATAAAACTTCGGGAAGTTGTTTAATACACTCCTGCGAAGGTTTGTGGCATATGTGAAGACCACCATTTCCCCCCTTTCAAAAATATATTTATATATGGATTAAGGCTTTCATGTCCAACAGATGGCGCTAACTTCTGACGACTTAAGTTTGCTTTTCTGTGAGGCATTATGCTTTTCTGTGAGAATGGACTAAAGCAGATCATTTTCTATCTATCTATATAAATAAAATATAACGTTCGTTTGTTCCTACCGATTCCTTTGAAATTTTGACACAACGTTGCATTCGAATACGCACGTGTTTTTATATAATATACATGTCGAAATTCCCCCACTGGGGGGAGATGGACGGGATTAAGGCTTACCGTGAAGAACTCGGCTTCTATTTATACTATTTTGCATGCGGTTTTTTGCGTTTTTAATTGCGTTTTAATAGGTTACGTCAACAGAATATACACTAAAAAGGGATTTTTCGATATTCCCCAGCGGGGAAAGGGACAGGATTAAGGCTTACTGTGAAGAACTCTGCTTCTATTTATACCACTGGTTCTCAAACTTATTTCGACCACCGCCCACTTTGAGATTAAAAAAATTCCTAGTGCCCCCATATTTTTTAACTTGCCTTTTTACATTACCATCTGTTGCGTATCTTAAAAACAGTTGCAAATATAATGTTTAAACATGCATTATTATATCCCGTTTCACGTGACCCGGCAGAATTTTCTGCCGGGTCGTTTTCAAGTTGGTACACTCAGCCGGCAGAATTTTCTGCCGGGTCGTTTTCAAGTTGGTACACTCAGCCGGCAGAATTTTCTGCCGGGCTGACAACGAAGGCAATAACAACCATTTTTATTTGAACTATGCATCTTAGAAGTATGCAGTTTTCGCGATTATATTCTTCTGATCTTATTTTACATAGTAATATTTTTTTTGGATTTTATTTTTAAATAAATTTGTCATTTTTGATTTTTTAAATAAACTTACCACTTAGTCTATTCAAGGTCATGATAGTACTGAGGTAAATGATCGTTTTTCTCTCTGTTTCTTTAATTTTTTTGCTAGTTTTTGTGATATCACAAATTTATTAAGTTCATTACATATTTCTGTTATAGTTTTCATGATTTCTGATTCAAGTTTTTTTTTAATCGTATGTATGCGATGTATAGAAGTCACTTTTGTGGATTTTATAATAATTTTCTTAGTTTTTATACTAATTTATGCTCTTATATATTTGTTATACATCGCTTCTTGTAATTCTATACATTTTTATTCAATTCTGTTAAGTAATTTACAAAATATAATATTGAAAACAAAAACACGTGTTTCTGAAGGCCACGTCACAGGTCACGTGACCGTAGACACACCTGCAACAGATAAGGTGACGCCATTCTATTTCCTGTGACGATCCTATGACGTAGAAGCTAGCTAAGAAATTGAAATAATTTAAATGTTTTCCATTATTTAAAAGCATTATTTCAGTAAATAAATTCATTTCTGATTGTTTAGATATTTACCATTAATTAAATTTAAATATATTAAAATAATGAAATTATATTTACTATTATTATTATTATAAAATTTATCAAAGTTATCGTAATAAAAAATATAGATAATACATTCTAATTATTTTGTGTAATATTTAATAAGTTAAATGTTTTATTTTTGTAATACTGTATATTAAATATAAAATATTACTTTTGTATGTAGATAGTTAGTATTGTGAAATCCAGATGGCGTTAATGTAAGCTTGAAAACTCTCCTAGGCGTATTTTTTACGCCGGGGTTTTTAATTGTTGTAATTTCCAATTTTAATATAAAAATGGTTTTGGTAATAAAATAATTAAGACTTTCAAAAAGTTTATAATTTATAGTGATCATATCTACAATTCAGATTAATTTAAATCTTATATATAAAATTCTCGTGTCACAATGTTAGTTACCTTACTCCTCCGAAACGGCTTTACCGATTTTTACCAAATTTTATATGCATATTCAGTAGGTCTGAGAATCGGCTACTATCTATTTTTCATACCCCTAAGTGATAAGGGTTGTTGACCCTTAACCTTTTTTTTAATTTTTGGACAAAATTTTTTGTTTTTATTTTTCTATAATGTGGCATTAAAAAATACATACAACCCTAAATTTTTACCCTTTTATCACCAACCCCTATTTTTTAATAGCCATTTTAGTAATTTAATCATTTTTCATCCCGCTCGATAACTGATCAATTATCATCTTTTTTGTATTCAGTTTCCGATTAGATTGGCATTTGCAATGACTATCAACAAATCCCAAGGCCAAACGATGTCTATTTGTGGCTTAGATTTGAGCACGCCATGTTTTTCACACGGACAATTATACGTGGCATGCTCTCGAGTGGGTAAACCATCCAGTTTGTTTGTGTTAGCTAAAGATGGGCTAACAAAAAATATTGTTCACGCTATAGCATTAAGAAATTGATATTGTTTGTTAGTGTTGCTGTCGTAATTAATTAATGATATATAATTTTAAGGAATAAATTATAATAACTTAAAAATAATAATGTTTGGCATTTGTTATTTTTATATTCCCTCATCGTTCACAGCGCTCCATGCCTATTTCACGCATATACCACATCCTTACACACTTACAATAAGTTAGTTATTTTTTGTCTACACTAGAAATTACCTAGAAATAATTTATATGGCAAAACAACGTTTGCCGGGTCAGCTAGTATTTTATTTATGAAAATAAGCAATATACACACACATATATATATATCTATATTTTAATGGGTATTTGGAAGACACTTTGTTACACAGTAACAACTTCAGTTTTTTTTTCTCAATTTCATGTCTTTTTTTACAAAAAGAAGGTCCCAAGACAAGAGGTTATTTTCCCTCTTCAATTTGATGCTCTCATCAATATGTAGATTTAAAACATCAATTAAACTAATAATTAAATTTCTATAATAAAATTAAATTAAATAAATAAAAAATTTAATAAAATTCTTTAATAAAATTAAAAAAAAATGAAATCAATATGACAAATTTCTATGAGTAAAAAGTTGGTCACACTTCTTTGGTTTCCTCTAATCAGTAAAAAAGGTGGCATATCTCTGGTTAACATTTCTAACCATGCCATATACAAAGGTGCTGAACAGGTACTCTTACGAGGCATTGGAAGCGTCATCACAATGAGAGATGCTTCATTTGAATGCTGCAGAAGTAATTCTCTTAATCGCTTATCTCTTAATCTCTTAATAGTTTATAATTACTTCCTGACTCAACGAGGGAGTGGTGGGGTTTGATAACTAGGTCATGTTAAGTCCATTAACGAGTTTTAAACGTATTTTTGCTTCGAGAAGTAAATGTTAAACACTATAAATATTTTTAAAACGAATATTACAATATTCAAATATAATTAGCGATGAATTAATTTTTTCCAGAGAATAGGCAACATCCGGAAGTAATGAGTAAATTTTTCGACTGGAAGCTTCTGATATGTAATCTTCTGGTCTAAATAAAGTCAAATAACATGAAAACTAGTAAAATTACAACAATAATATGAAAAAATAGCTATTTCTCAACGTTTGTTTAGGTCTGACTCCGATCACGTGACTACGGAAGACATTGGTTCTTCGAGGGAAAATCCTGAATAGACGGTTCTGAGAGAACGCTCATTTGTTAATATAGATTCAATCATGATAGAAATGACTAATTAGAGAGTAAAAGGCGCATAAACAAGAAATTTAAAGCCAATTAACGGCAAGAAAGTCTCCCATAGACTTAATATAGGAAGGTGGTTTCCCGGGAATATTTGACTAGAGATGAACTGATTTGTTGGTGTACAGTCAGACAACCTGAACAAAAGCCAATCCAAGTAATTCTATTGCGAACATTTATTAAATCTTACATATTTGGAAATAATAAAAAATAAGTATCGCTTGTCACAGCGGGGGGCCGCCGCCATGACAGCGTGTGTAACTCCCCTGTCATAGATCACAACTTTGAACGTAAACATCTGGCCTTCTACTGCAGCTAGAATGACGTGGTTTGTTTTGATAGACGTAAAAACACTTCAAGTTTGTAATCAGTATGTTAAACAATACAATTTTTTAAATTAATTTTTTTAAATGAAAATACGTCGAACTTTTGACTTTTTAAAAAACTTTTTCTTGTCAATTATGTAAAAAGATACGATAATCGGAGAGACTGAAGTGTTTGTAGACAAAATAAAAAGAGAGCGCGTGTCTAGCGCAAAAATTACGAAAAATATGGCAATTTTAAATTATTTTACAAAAAATCCAAGCCTCAAGGCATGTTAATTAAAAATAAATTCTGTCGTCATCGGGTTAAACGATTATGCTTACAACCCCGTCTTAATAAATATTTCTTACTGGTTAATAATACATATATAAACTTTTCCAATCAAAACTGCTATTGGTGCAAATCAAACAACTTTTCTATACTTCATCTGCTGAAAGACTGTACAGTTATTAAAAAATATCGTCAAAAATACCAAATAATAGAAATACTTGGCATCAACCAAAACTTAAATTATAAATCAAGAATTGGAGACTTATCAAAGAATAAAATATATAAACTAAATAATTTTTTTACCCAAATTACTGATATATTTAACAACGATGTTAGTAATCATGACTCAGAGAATGATAGTCAACAATAACTTATTATATGTATAAATAAACTTATCTTTTTTTATTCGATTTATGTGTAATAACTGAACTAACATATGATGTACAATAACTTATTATGAGTCTATTTCACGTTTAAATAACCCCCCTTAACAAGGATTTTTTCCTTAGTACAATAAAGAATTGATTGATTGATATTTGCTACAATTTCTTTAAAAAAAATGGTTAAACCGAATTGAATTTTTTGTTTTAATCCTATCAAAAAAATACGAAATTTCAATAAAATAAACGAATGAACGAAATGTGTTATAAAACATTTAGAAATATACTGTTAGCTAGTCACACCCTGCATTCATTGTCTTATTTTGAATGTTTTTCAATTATAAATTTACAAGAATTAAATTTGTTTTACAGTTTTAGAAAAGCTTTTTTTAAAAGCAATATTTAAATATTTCATTTTCAAGAAAAAGCGTTATAAAAAGAATTAAAATGATCGTGAATATTTCCTGACTTTAAAACAGAGTAATGTTTTCTTTCTTTTCTTACAAAGTTCACCTCTGCGGGGCCTCAGGGCGTAAAGTTACTGCCTTGTTTACGATTTACTCTTTGTCCCTTCCTGAGTAAGTGCGGGGGGGGGGTTCGTATGTGTATGATGATACACATACGAAAAAATTCACGTGTATACGTTACTTTTCGTTTTTTACAGTAGTCAAGTTTCGCTAGCATAAAAAATTTCTCCCAAAAAATATGTTATGTGATAGGCTTCTTGTCTAGTCTTGTGTTCAATTATACAATTATAAAGCCAGCTTAGTGCTGGTATAATTGAAAAATATGTTAAAAATGACAGTTCGAATTGTGTAAATTATAAATAATAATCAATCATAGATATAATTTTTCGATTATATAGTTCATTTCCGATTTGGGAAAACGAAATTTAATTTACCGTAGATCTACAGTATTTTCCTTAGGGGTATAAAATAATGTACACCATACAATTAATCGGCCGATCTCATCGTTTGATAAAATTTATTTTAGTTTTTTGAAGTTTATATACAGTACACGTGCAATAAATAGCTTCTGTATCAACCTACCTTATTTCTGTTATATTTTTAGAAAAGCAATATTCAAGTAATTTTATCACGTAAACTAAAAACGCATTAACCACAAAATCAGTTTTACAGGCACCCTTGCTTTTTCGATTTCGCAATTGTCGTTGATGTAATGAAATTATATTATGAGAAGAAAAAATAAAATCGTTTTATTAATAATTAATAATTTTTTATTGTGCTTAAGACAATATGAAATATTTAAAAATACATTTAAAAAGATTTTTCCATTCCTTCTTGTTTTATTGATTGGTCAAGAAGCTATAATTCATTAATGTTGACAATTTTTAAAACACTTTATATTTAATGACAAATTTTACATTATCACAACACAGTGTTAAACTTTTAGAATTACTATAATTATTTACAAATTTGATTTAATGCAGTGTAAAAGCATTAAATAATTTTACAATTACTATATAACATTTAAAGACAAACTTTTAGTTTAAATGTTTAACTTTACAGACCATACAATTATATAATACTAGTTATTTTTGAAAAATAGATAAAGCATATTTTGTATTATGGTTATCTTCTAAACATATATATATTTTTAAAATCAAATTTAATACAATAAATCTTATAAAGTGTAATTAACTCACATTTTATCTAGACATTGCTATAGATTAAATACAAATTAAAATGTAAAGTACCATAACAGGAATAACAGGAAAAACCTTGCACCCGAAATACATAGTAAAATAAACAACAACAAAGATTACAACCAGTAGTAATTTTTTGTCTCTGATGAAATGCGGTCCAGATAACATAACAACGGTTGAACTTATTCGTTCTTAACTGTGAAGGTTTTATCAATTATTTTTTAAAGAAAGAAAGTTCTTCTTTTAAAGAAATTGATTTTTAAACATTATAAAGAAGCCACGCCATTGATATATTACATATATATGTGTTACTTATAGAAGTAGGTTTCTAAATTAACTTTGTAACATTACTTCATACATAAATATCATTTATTTAAAGTATAAAGTCTTTTGAATTTAACAATTATTTTAACATTTTTTAAAATTATTATTTGGATTTAATAAACTTTGACAATCACTATGTTCTCTGTTACATAATTCCAATTTATTTCCTCACTTTGCAGATTGTAATGAAAATAACATTAATAGTAAAAATTACATCTTAATTGTATGTAGAATTATTATGTGATTAATTGTATATAGAATTATCTCTCGTTAAATACATTTCATACCATCTTTTATATGCTAATTTAACATAACTTTTATCATCTAATTTCAAAAGTCTTATCCAAAATCCAAAACCAAATCTTATCCACAAATGTAGCTTCATCAATGCTTGTCATTTTAAAAGCTACTAAAAAATGAAAATTATGCATATTGCAGTGGCAAGTAGCTAAAGAATTAAATCATTACAATGATTTAATTCTTTAGCTCTTAACTGCTTCTCAGGCTCGATTATGTATCTGTTTTCTTCCTATAAACTTTATATCGTAAATGACAACTTAAATAATCCAGAAATAATTACAAATCGTGGACGGCTTCAAGGTGAACCTCTATCTCCGTATCTCTTCAATTTTTACATAAATGACATAAATAATTTATTTGATAAAGACAATGAAGGAATACATATCAACGGCCGTATCTTCCACCATATCATGTATACAGATGATCTGGTATTATTAGCACCTACTCGCATAACACTACAACATAAAATCGATAAAGTAAATAAATACTTATTATCGTTATATTTATCGATTAATGCTTCCAAAACAAAAATAATTATATTCAGAAAAAATCCTAAATTAGCTAATCAAGAAACAGGTTTCTTTCTACTTAGACCGCAGACCTCTCGAAATTGTCAGCAGTATAAAATACTTGGGAATAACTTTTAACTGGAATGGTTTATACCAACAGCATTTGAAAGTACATACTGCAAAAATTAATACACTCATTGATAATACTATATATTTATGCTCAACGTTAAAAATTTCTGATTTAAAACTTCAAATTAAAATTTTCAACGCTATTATTCTTCCTTCGCTTTTTTACGCCAGCCTGGTGTGGGCTCTTGATCTTTTTTATAAGTTTGAAAAGTTTCACATTAATTATTTGCGTAAAATATTCAAGCTCGAGAGAACGGTGCCGGGTCTGCTCTGATAGAGTAATGGGGTTACTCTATCAGAGCTGAAACAAATAGAATTCAAATATTTCCTTGGTTTTTAAAGAGATTAATAAGATGTTACTAACGACTTATAAATACAGATGATGAAAATATAAAATTTTTACACCAAAATATGTATCAAAGAAATGTCCTAAACCCCATCAAAGATACTTGGCAATATAAATTTAACAACACACGTCAATCGTATGGAATTTCAAGTGCCTTACTAGATGAATCTGGCATAAATTGGAAAAACGGTTACACACTACTGATGGATTCGGAAAAAAAAGGTTATGCTGTATAAAACATACTGGGGTCTGAAGACCACGTGTTCTGTTGCCTAACCGGTTCGTAACCAACCCCTTGGGTGGTTCACGGTGTAAAGGAGGGACAGGCCCTCATAGCATAAAAGCTTCCTGTTGTAAAAGTTAATGGGAGAAGGGGAGATATGTGGTCCAAAGATCACGTGTTCTATTGCGTGATCCTTGGGTGGGCCGCAGGGTAAAGAAAGGATGGGCCGCGTTTTTCGGAAAAAAAAGGAGAGAGAGAGGAGATCGCGCATGCTCAACGGAAGAGGAGGACTTTTTTAGGGAAGAAAGAATGGAGAGAGGACGTGTAGACGATAGAGTCACGAGATTGTTCTTTTTGTGTGTGTTGTTTCTATGTGTTGTTTCTATTGTTCTAATTTTTATGGATACAGTATTTATTATTTCGGATCTCTTCTTGTGCATTAATTTTTAAAGATATTAAATACATAGACTAATTGTTCTCGTCTGTTGCTAATCGACAAACTTTAGCTACTTCTAAATCAATTAAACGAAGATAATGGAAAAACCAACTGCTTTTTAAAAGTTTGGAAAATGTCGTTTTATAACTGCAAATTATCAATTCAATAATAAGTGAACCGTAATTTAAAACCCGAATATAATCATTAGTTTAACCAGAATTCTGTTCGTTAGTAGTTACCAGAATTCTGTTCGTATTTAAATATTAATACGCAATAAACAACAACATTCATTTTATAATATAGCAAAAAACATTTAATAATATACAGAAACTTTATACAATTGTCACATTTTTTTTTTTTTAACTTTGGACGTATTTATATCAACTCCAATAGTTGATTAGTGACGTGAATGTCTTTTCATTATATGAATTACATAAAACATGAGTTACATAAAGTAATAACATAATAATATATGAGTTACATAAAAAATGCCAAAATTTATAAAATTATATAATTTTGGCATTTGTAAACAGAGTGCCTTAATGATATACATTATCAGTTTTGCAATCTTGATATATTTACGTTTAAATGGTTGATTATATAATTTATTATAAAGTAAGGAAAAAACGTTTTATTAAAAATTATTAAAGTTAGCATTTTAAAACTGTTACTAACTTCCTCCTTCACAGATGTCACATTAAATGATCTTCCTTTTTCTGGAATATTTTTTAAATAAATCTTTTTATAAATTAATAGAATTGTATACATACATTCATATATATGCATAACTGCAAAATAATTATTTATAATTTTATATATATGATGAAGACAATAATAAATAATTCTACATATTATATGAAAGAAATTTTATTCATTTAATAATTTTAAAAAATACATATTTAAAAATAAACTTTTTCTTTTAAACTAGAAAATAAACAAGAAGAAAAATTAAAAATACAGTTATATTTTAAACATCTTTTGATAAAATATTAAATTTAATTCTAGCCAATTATAAAATATTATTTATTTATTTATTTTGTTATTTATTGTTAAGATTGGATTATTAAATACAATATTTTGCGTCAGGAGCAAGCAGGTTTTTGACCTGGCCAATCGTGTCGGGATAAAATATTTATACTAAATGCATTGGTACAATTAAAATTGCAGAAAAAGAGAAGGAAACTTTATGCTGTTTTTGTAGACTTTCAATACCATGAATCATAAAGTTCTATGGTTTCTATTAGAAAGAATGGGATGAATTAATTCTGCTTATATCTATGTAAAGTTATTTTGTTTGATGATTTCTTCTGTATTACTTTATGCTGCTCCTGTATGGGCAATTACTTATTATGATAAACTGGAAATTGTTCTTGTTTTATATCTTTGAAGAATTTTTATGTTAACATATAAAAGCTGGAATTTTATGGC
>NW_027120784.1:0-52245 GCF_030686945.1 Centruroides vittatus
TCCGGTATAATGATATATGCTACTTGAAGCTGTTTATCGAGAAATTTATAGGAGAGCAATTATTGTTAGCGGGACACATTACATGTGGATTAACAAAATAATATTAAAAAGGAAAAAAAGAAAATTACTAGACTTTACATTAGAGAATTAAATTTAAAATAGAGCCAACTAAGGTTTTATAACAGGAGATTGGTTAGAATGCAACACATCTTCATTATATAATTAATCTCAGGAATTAAATTGCAGCCAGCCATTTCTCTTTCCGCCCAGGGTATTGTTCATTCGGTAACGAATAAAACTTTGTACCTGACGGCGCAGTAATATAGGTAACACTACAACCGACCACACAATAGTTAGTTTTTGAAGTTTTGTGTGGCAGAAAGCTGTGGTTCATTATCACAGGAAGAAACAACCACTGCTTTTCAGTACGTATCCAATCCAAAGACGCACATGTTTTCCCGAAGCAGTTTTCTTTGCCTGCGTACAGGTGGCGCTCAACTCAGTTCCACTAGCTCTATAGAAACAAATGAGCGAGATCGTTCTATATCTATACAATTGAGCTCTTTGTGTTAAAAAGCATTAGCTTTGACATCTGTCCCATCAGGGCCGTATTTACGAGCGAACTTTTTTGCTTAGGGCCTCGAGTTTCAAGGGGCCTCAAAAATTTCTACTAAAGAGAAAATTGAAGTCAAATTTTCTAATAAATTTTTTTTTACAAATCAATTTTTACTATTTTTTTTTAATTCAACAAAATATACTTTAAATACTACACAAAATAAAAAGTAGTTAATATGTTTACGTTAATTCTTTTCTTTTTATGATTGACTTCTAAAAATGTGATGGGTTGGTAAGGGGCCTGACACAGCGTTTAGCATAGGGCCTCGAAATGCTTAAATCCGACCCTGTGTTCCACATAAAGTTACTGGCATTTTAAACATTAAGAAAAAATCTTTTAAAATTGACAGCATAACTTGTTCATATAAAGCTTAACAATCGGGAAACTTTTTGCCAATTCTTAATAATCTTTCCGTCGGTTATATTTATGAGCTCCGCATTCTGATTTCCGAATAATCATCTGTTTCTCATGTTTCATGTGACGAAAACTTATACGGCTTTGAAATTGCAGTTTGGAACGCAGCAGAAATTTCTCTTTTTTTTATTGCTATCCATCTTTACTGTTGACAATACAGAAAAATGATTCAAACGACCCAGATAAAATAGTTTTGTTTTCAAACACCAAAGGGCGCGCATCCGATGAAAAATGCGAATAAGTAGTTTATCCTTTTCGTCTTAATGTAACACAATAGCTTTTATTATCTCTTGTGTTTTTTAAACTTCGTTTTTATCGTCTCTTTTAATCTTTTAACCATTTCTTTGTTCAGAATCAACAAATACTATTAAACATTACACAAAATTAGTGATGTATACTTTTAATTTTTAAAATTAATTCGAATTTAAATAGGAATAGCATTAATTACTATTATTAACTTATTTCAAACTGGACTCTTCTGTTTATTTTAAATGCTTTTTGTTAAAGCTTTTATTTTATTTTATGAAAAAAAAAACATTTAAATTTGTTCAAGAGTTTTGTGTTATGCTTTATGGCTTCAACCAAGCATGTCGAAGGAATAAATTTATCCCAATAAATCAGCGGTTCCCAACCAGTGGTCCGCAAGAGCTAAAATATGGTCCGCGAAAGATTTAAAACTTTTATTCATTTTAAATTATTATTCCCACATTGATACAAACTGAATTTAATTTTTACTAAAAATGTTATGTTTTCTTTTATAATAGTACTGTTAAAGCATGTTGCTCTTGAGTTTAACGATTACTTATGTTAAAAGTTTTTATTAAAGTTTATTTTTAGATTAACACAGTTTATTTTTCTTAAACCTTGTGGTCCCTGCTGACAACCATGAAATCAAAGTGGTCTCTGGTCAAAAAAAAAGCTGGGAACTGCTGCAATAAATGATCTAGTCTGGGTAAATTTAATACAAAATACTCACTTTTACTACTGTATTTACAATTTTTTTCTTATTTTTGTATTGTTGATTGTTATCTCTTTCTCTCTCCCCCTTCTTTTTTTTCTAAGTTTCTTTAAATTAAAGTTATTTTTTAAACCAAATAAAAATATTATATAGTACAGCAATTGAATTTATTTTATAAATTGAAGTATTTTATAATAGAAATTTTTAGAATAGAATTTTATAAAACAGAAAATATGTTAATTTCAAATTCTAAAAATAATTTTATATGTGTATTTTCATATTTATTTATTACTTAATTAAAATATACAAAATGAATACATCTATAGTGATGTTTCATTAAAGCCATGAAAATTCTAGATTATACAGTATATTATAAATATATCCTACTGAATGCTAGTCTGTAACTTTATAATAAAAATGCACTTATATTTAAATAGAAAATACTTATTTTTACTATTTACATATATTCCTTATTTTTTATTGGAAATTTCTACAGACTTCAGGTAGGGATATATACTTCTACAAATGGTCGCCAAAATGTGATAGGATGTGTGTGCTATAGCCTAGTTAAAGTTTTGTTGTGTTTGTATTTATTTTTAAATTATTGTGCACCTTTATAAATTATTTATTATATTAAAGTCCAAAAATTCTGAAGCTAATAATAGATATAATTAATATCATAGATCTGGTGAACAACTTCAAGCCTTACTACAGAAAATTACATTCAAATTAACTTAACACTCGAAAAGTTCTTATTTTTCAGCAACTATTATACATAAAGGATTGAACAAATAACCACAGAAAATATTTGCTCTATTGTATAGCGTTAATTACCTAAATCAATAAAATATATTTTTAAGTAATAAAGTATTTTAGACTATAAATTATAAAAGAAACAACTTTAAAAAAAAAGAGTGATATATTATAAGATTACAATATCCTTTTGTTGATATGGAAGAAAAATATAGTAATGCGATTTCCTTCTATTTGCAGATTCATTCTATCCCGCTTTTCCTATACAAATTTTATGAACCTTTCAGTTTGAGATAAGAAAAGATGAAGGTTTACTTCTGTGAATACCGTTAATGGTTTAAATAGCTTATTTCTAATAAGTAAATATTCCGAATATTCACTTTGTTCACGTTGTACGATATTATAAAATCATTTTTAATAGAAATAAAACTTCATATGTTTCTAATTAAATAAATTCAATTTATAAATAACATACTTAAATAGTAAGTAAACATTGTAAACAGTAGCTCGGGGCACTTTGTATCGCAACTTTTGAAATTCCAATTCCCAGATAGATTTTGGTTTTTAAGTATCTTGTCAGGTAACAAAGCACTTGCAAATGGATACTCGGAACTTATGATTAGTCATTCACCTACTGTATATAGATAGGAAATGAATGATATTAATTAAACAGTTTTGAGTAAATTACATAAATGAGTATAATTACCGAATTTTCGCGGAATGACCGGCATGCCGTAACCCCGGGGTTTGTGGTATGCCGGTTAAACTGCGACTAAAATATAAAATTAATCAGATGTAATAAAACTAGTTGTTAATTAAACGTCAAAGAAAACATTCTTCCAAGTAAAATAAAATAATAACATTATAATTTGACCGACTTAAAATCGGGAAGAGAGTTTTCGTTTACAAGACAATAAAGCAATTAACGACTTATTGTCATTAGTAGTAGTTATTCAGTGTGGGCTATACTGACCACCTACCCTGACCTTAAAAATAATACTTCCTTTCAAATTTCACACAAAGCCGATGCTAATCGGTTTAAGCTGAGATCATTTACAGCGAGTTTCTTGAATGTAATATGTTCATTTTCACGTTTTTGAATCAAATAACAATAAAATAGCACTTTCGGAATTCCACGAGTATTTTTACGTCGTTAGAAAGAAGACAAAATAAAGAAATTAAACATATAATCGTAGTTTTTGATGTAATGCTGACAGTTTTAGTTTTAGAATAAAAACTCGTTCGTTTTTATGTGACGTAACTGGTTCGTTTTATTTAATGCACCTCTATAGAGATGGATGTATAGCCTCACTTAACCCGGCATGCCTAATTTTCTCCGAGATAAACCGCATGCCGGTTTTTACCATACGGAAATATCTGATTTCGTGATCTCCCCCGGATAGAACCGGCATGCCGGTCATTCCGCGAAAATACGGAAATAGAATATTTTAAAACAAATAAATACTGTATATATTTTGAATATTTATTAATAATAATTGTAATTCATCCAGTTTAGTTTGCTTGCTGTGTTTTAAAGTCGGTTATTAATCAAACATTTATACTTTATAGCCTAATGTGAATTTCAACAAACTTATAAAAACCGAATGATCTTCTTTATATAGATTGTAAATTGTAAAATATGTTCTGGGGCATCCCAATTTTAATAACATTAAATTACTGATAACAATTTCCAAGATTAAACATTGTAGCCAGGCATAGTGACGATATCATAATAATATATAACTAGTATCTTATGCAAATTTATTTTTTGGGCAGATTTGGTCTTTATTTTAATTAAACAGAATAAATGTTATAATATGTTGTTTTTGGACTGAAAACACACTGTAAAATTTAAAATAAAATATAGTAATTGAAATTAAAACTTTCAGTCATTTAAATTAATATTTCATAATAAGGAGTAATGTAACAGTCAAATTGCATATTCTAATGAATAATTATTGCTTAATAATCATTTTATTATAAAATAAACAATAAGTAAAGTTGAAGTAGATATTTCTACTTTTTGTCTACTGTTTAATAAACTTTTATAAATATATTTATTTAATTCTCTATAAAAATAATTAAATTTAGTTTATATGCATAAGAAAGTTCCTAAATGAAGGAAATTGTTATCTCTTGCAAATATTTTTGAACGTTTACTTTACATAAAATATAAAGTTTGCGAGAATGGTTTTCTTTTCTGTTCATCTAATCTATATATATAAAAACGAATGTATGTCTGTGTGTTTGTCCTTCATGCATTACCACACCATTTATCCGATTGCCATAAAACTTCGGGAAGTTGTTTAATACACTCCTGCGAAGGTTTGTGGCATATGTGAAGACCACCATTTCCCCCCTTTCAAAAATATATTTATATATGGATTAAGGCTTTCATGTCCAACAGATGGCGCTAACTTCTGACGACTTAAGTTTGCTTTTCTGTGAGGCATTATGCTTTTCTGTGAGAATGGACTAAAGCAGATCATTTTCTATCTATCTATATAAATAAAATATAACGTTCGTTTGTTCCTACCGATTCCTTTGAAATTTTGACACAACGTTGCATTCGAATACGCACGTGTTTTTATATAATATACATGTCGAAATTCCCCCACTGGGGGGAGATGGACGGGATTAAGGCTTACCGTGAAGAACTCGGCTTCTATTTATACTATTTTGCATGCGGTTTTTTGCGTTTTTAATTGCGTTTTAATAGGTTACGTCAACAGAATATACACTAAAAAGGGATTTTTCGATATTCCCCAGCGGGGAAAGGGACAGGATTAAGGCTTACTGTGAAGAACTCTGCTTCTATTTATACCACTGGTTCTCAAACTTATTTCGACCACCGCCCACTTTGAGATTAAAAAAATTCCTAGTGCCCCCATATTTTTTAACTTGCCTTTTTACATTACCATCTGTTGCGTATCTTAAAAACAGTTGCAAATATAATGTTTAAACATGCATTATTATATGGATAGGATAGAGTGTGATCTATATCCTATTTCTGAGATCAAAGAATGTTTCAATGAGAGGAAATAAAACTCATACTTAATCATATTTAGAAGTATTTTTATTAACATTAAAAGAAGGCTTTGAATTTAAAACTTATCTAATGTGAAGGATGAATCTGATGTATTTCGACCAGTTTGTTAATATCAGGATCGAATTCACTTAAAATCAGCCGTAAGTCGCCGCGTTCAGTAACTTGCAGCCGATTTCTGTTTTTAGTTAGCAACGTTGCTACAGCACTAAATCCACGTTCACACAAATACGACGATGGGAATGCTATCAGAAATCGTTGAACAACTGACCATAACTCAGGGTACAGTTGAGAGATTTGCTTCTGCAGCCAAAATTCTTGGTAGCCATTCTTGAACTTTCATTTTTAGCATATTTATGCAATAATGTTACTATAATAAGTTCATTCATGCTATAATATAAGTCAACGTGTTAGAAATATTTAGGTTGTGATCTTCAATAAAAATTAAAAAATATATAGATTGTCAGCATTTTATATATATTATAGTCAGATTTTTATAAATAGAATTTGTCTGCCATCGCCCCTCTAGATTTCCTTAATGCCCCCTAATTTCCTTTGAGCCTTCTACTGCCCCCCTGAAAGCCTCCAGTACCCACAAGGGGGCGTTATCGCCCATTGAGAAACGCTGATTTATACTATTTTGCATGCGGTTTTTTGCGTTTTTAATTGCGTTTTAATAGGTTACGTCAACAGAATATACACTAAAAAGGGATTTTTCGATATTCCCCAGCGGGGAAGGGACAGGATTAAGGCTTACTGTGAAGAACTCGGCTTCTATTTATATATTTTGCATGCGGTTTTTTGCGTTTTTAATTGCGTTTTAATAGGTTACGTCAACAGAATATACACTAAAAAGAAATTTTTCGATATTCCTCAGCGGGGAAATGGACAGGATTAAGGCTTACTGTGAAGAACTCTGCTTCTATTTATACTATTTTGCATGCGGTTTTTTGCGTTTTTAATTGCGTTTTAATAGGTTAGGTCAACAGAATATACACTAAAAAGGGATTTTTCGATATTTCCCAGCGGGGAAAGGGACAGGATTAAGGCTTACTGTGAAGAACTCGGCTTCTATTTATACTATTTTGCATGCGGTTTTGATTGCGTTTTAATAGGTACGTCAAGAGACTTACACTAAGAAGGGATTTTTTGAAATTCCCCCATGGGGGAAGTGTTATACATTTATAATAGATACATTTTGAGCCACAACAACGTGTGGCCGGGTCAGCTAGTTTTAATTTATAAAAATGTTTAATCTGAGCTCCTGTTTGCAGTTTGTATAATGTAAAAGTCCATGTGAATATAGAAAACTAAATATATTCTTATTTAACAAATATCTCCGAATTTCTTCTCTAATTTCGCATTTCAAAACTAAATAAATTTATCCTCATACTTTATTATACAAATCATTGACATAGCAAGAAATCAAACTAATTGAGATCGAAAGAAACACAATCAGCTTCTCTCTACAAACACCGTACACACCTAAAGAGCCACACGCCGCGATGCATTATAGTATCGTGTCTTGACCTGTTATATGTTTATAGACCAGCGGTTCCCAACCTTTTTTTGACCAGGGACTACTTTGATTTCATTGTTGTCAGCAGGGACCACAAGGTTTAAGAAAAATAAACTGTGTTAATCTAAAAATAAACTTTAATCAAAACTTTTAACATACATAATCGTTAAACTCAAGAGTAACATGCTTTAACAGTACTATTATAACAGAAAACAACACTTTTAGTAAAAATTAAATTCAGTTTGTATCAATGTGGGAATAATAATTTAAAATGAATAAGTTTTAAATCTTTCGCGGACCATATTTTAGCTCTTACGGACCACTGGTGGTCCGCGGACTACTGGTTGGGAACCGCTGTTATAGACCTTGGGTACGTTCGTAAAGTCGAACGAGTTAAACGAGAATGACGTCATCGTTATTCTTATTTCGTTAGACTTTTCGAACGATTCGTTACTAACGCGTTTAACTCGTTTGACTTTACGAACGTACCCGTTGTGACAGGGTTCTTTCCAGCAATCCGAAAAAGTAACCAATCGAATGAATGGGTTTTTGAAGCGCCATCTACATTCTATGTTAAAAGCATGTGATTGGAGGAGATTGAGTTCTTTTTTGAGTACCGACGAAAGCACGTGGGTTTTATTTTAGACATACATTTGTAAATTAAACGGGAAATTTATAATAGTACATAATGTAAGTAGTTATATTTTCATTTTTATTAGTATTTTTCAAACTATTATATATTTTTTAATGTAGACACTGCCACGTGTTGTTTTTTTGTCTTAAATATTCATATATAGCGTTCATTGTTTGGTTTCTTTCTTATTTTCGAAGTTTTAAAGATAGATTTATTATTATGTTGTTATAGTAAAAGCTCATTTTTTATTTGTAACGAAATTGTAATAATTAAGGTAATATGTGAACCATCATTTCTTCTTTATAATCATCCATTTAATTAATATTGTTGAATGGTGTTCATGAAGATGGAATGGTGAATTATTTTTAAAAATATGTTAATTGTTAAGAAAAATATAAATATATTGTTTTAATCTTATTATTAACGGATCAAATATGTTAGCATGATTTTAAAATCATAATTTCTGGTTTAAACCAAAATTTTTACTACTAATTTTTCTTCCAAAAAATTCAAAGATCAAATGGTTAACTCCCAGTACGGTACATTTGTGTGTGTATATTATAATGGGACATCGAAGTAATTTCATTATATTTTTTTATGAAATACCTTTAGAAAAATGCAGGGTCAGATGTTTAATGTTGCAGCTTTCAAGAATAGACTTGTTTTCTATGAATAGGTATAAGGTTCATTATCAAGAATTCCGTAGGTGTGTTCTTTGAATTTACTTAATGTCTTGTTGAATCTTTTCTAATACTCGTTTGACTTTACGAACGTACGTACCCCTTGTGATATGGTTCTTTCCAGCAGTCCGAAGAAGTAACCAATCGAATGAATGGGTTTTTGAAACGCCATCTACATTCTATGTTAAAAGCATATGATTGGAGGAGATTGAGTTCTTTTTTGAATACCGACGAAAGCACATGGGTTTTATTTTAGACATACATTTGTAAGATTTTAAATAAAAAAAATTGAATAAAAAGTACTGTTTTTCACGACATTCGACGATTAATAAGTTTATCGTTTGTAACCTCGCGAGTTATTCACTTAATACCTACAGTTAATTTTTTGTTGAGTTTCAGTCACCTTTCACTTTTGTGAGGTAAATTAAACACCGTGAAAATGATGTCTAAAAGAAAGAAAGTCGTTGTTACGATGAAAAAGAAATTAAAAATGTAAAATAAAATATATATAAACTGTTATTTATGTCGTTAACGAGTTTTCCGGTCATCCGAATCGGTCCAGTACATTTAAGACAGAAAAACGGGGTTCCACTCTATTGTCCATCCCATAGCTTGTTTAGCATATATATAAATTTAGGCTTGGTATAATACAAATCAAATGTGCAGCAGAGTTAATAAAATGAAACTTTTTTTAAAAGTAATTTATTCCATAAGCTGAACATGGCCAAAATGAAGCTGAAAATGTTTTATAATAAATACAACCCTTGGCAAAAAGTGTTTAAACATGATATAAAAAAAGTGTTTAGTTTGAGTTCATTTAGAAGAAAATAAAAATGTAATGAATAAAACGTATATTTTTGATTTGAGCATTATACTTTTATTTTGTATTCTACAGAGGGGTTTAACTAATTAGAGGGGTTGTTTTCTACAACCTGTACTCTAATTAGTTTTGTCGTGTTATTGGGTTGCAATTTGGAAAAAAAATTGTAGGCCTATCAGTCTTCTGTCTGTCTATCCTTCCTTAAGTGTAGTCGAGACCAGATAAGATTAACTATATACGAATTTCCGGTTTAGACCGGAAGTCACGTTTTTCAATTTAAAAATTTTCTCCCGAACGGAGTTAGATGGCCGGCATGGTTTCATTGTTAACAGGAAACGTATGATGTACAGGGGCAAGACACTGTTAAATTGAAACCATTATAACAAAAATATTGCAGCCTGGCATTGTGACAACGTCGCAATAAATAATTGCTCGGGTAGAATAAGTTTACAGCGTAATTAAATTACTTGCTTTGATTTTGAATAGCACTATTTAGTTAACAAGTCGTATGCTTTTATATTTATTAACGTCGTTAAGTGTTTGAGTTTTACAATGCATTCGTTTCTCTAAGGTCACGTATCTTAATTTAACAGAACAGGCTACTGAGCGGTAGTGAGTCAACTCTCTCCACGGTGACGTCATGAGTAGTGGCACTTTCCGTGAGAGCGCGTTACACTACCTTATCTATGGCCGCATTTCTTTATGCAGCGCTCGAGAAACGCTTTACAGCGAACACACTGGAACTGGTTTCTAATTGGCCAACACTGCTCGTGATGTCATTTCGCTACACACACTCTGCATGAATAAACGCGGCCTATATTTACCTTATTAGGAATTCATCCAAATTCAAGCAAATATTCAAAAGTAGCAGATTCAAAAGCAACTTTTTACCAGATTACAACTGAGATTTCCCTCATGTTCTTGTGGTTTGGATAGACATACTAAGAATTTGACCTTATTTTTTTATCCCTCTTTTTTTTTGGAAGGAACATTCTAATCTATATGCTATATATTTTTAGTGAATGTTTTAATGATGTACCACAATAAAATTTAAAATATTTTGTTATAGTATATGGTGCACCATCATGTTGACAATATATTTCTTTTTGTATAGCCTAAGCATTTTTAGGATACTGTTTCATTTTTATTGTTTAAAAAAATATTGTATTTACCTATCTTCTATTTATACATACGGAATACGCTAAGGCGAAATCAATTTTCAATTCTTTAAGTACGGTATTTGCGTATGAATTAGAGGTGAAAAATCCAGTTCCGCACCAGCGCCGTGCGGTGATAATTTTCAAAAGGGACCAGATGAGAGAAAACCTATTTTTCATACATTATAACAATTATTATTTAAACACTCGAAAAATTCATTTTATTCGCATATTATTGGTACATTAATTTTACTTTCTCAGTTCTATTATAGAATAAATAACAGAGGAAAGTATGACCATCAGTCAAAAATGACCTTCCTAAGATTTTTAGTTTTGGATTCAGGGAATTTTGAAATGTCGAGAAATGCAAAAAAAAAAAAAAAAAAAAACAAATTTGGGGCTTTTTGTGTTTATTTGGATTATAGTGTAGGTGTGGGAAACACGATTTTGTTTACCGTCTTTGAAGCTTAATAACTTCTATGTTTTTTGTCGAAAATTTCTGAAATTTTGCAAGGAGGTTTGTTTATTAGGGGGATTGGTGCTATTAAATTTTGGTGGTTAAAGGTTGAGGGGGTGGAGAGATAAAGGAGGTCGTGTGCCATATTTTGAGCAGGGTCGGACTTAATGACGATTTTACTCGTTATTAGCATTTACAATTTTTTTTATAAAACCCATCTCTACCCTCAAAATTAAGCTTTATGTTATTTTATAATGATTAAAAATATTTTTAAAAATTCAAATAAAATAGAATACAGCACGAAAATTGTTGACGCCTTCACTCTACTTGACGATTCACCTAAATCAGCTGCATCATTCATGTTACGTTAATGTCGCATGCTAGGATATCTATATTCTCAATTAATCTAGTCGTTTATCAACATAACAACTTTATTGTCAACTATAAAGGTTTCGCCAGCTCGACATGAAAGGTAACAAGCACACCTCGTGGTTCAATGGTACAAAAGCGCCCTCTCAGCGCAGAGATGTGCCCGCCGCCCTCCTATAGCCAAATTATAGCCACGACAGATTCCCTGCCTAATTTGGCCATGGATTGGGTGCGGCGTTCACATATACAAAAAATTGTCTTTGACGAACAGATTTAACTTCGGTCGGCTTAACGGTTTTGTGAAGGCGTCGGCTACGTTTTCTTCGGTCTTTATATGTTTAAGTTGAAATGTTCCTCCTTCTATCTGTTGACTTAGATATGATGCCAGTCTAATTAAATGGTTTGAGTTGTTACTCGTGTAGCCTGACTTTGCTATGGAGATCGCAGATTGGTTGTCACATAGCAATTGGATTATTCCCAATTTCCCAAACAGTTCTTCCAGAAAGAATTTAATCCAAATCCCTTTTTTGGCGCAGCTTCCTAAAGCGTATAGTTCGGCGTCGCAAGTCGAAAGAGGGGTAACGGGTTGCTGCTTCGAAGTCCAACTTAATATGTTCTTTC
This sequence comes from Centruroides vittatus, assembly GCF_030686945.1. Lineage (NCBI taxonomy): Eukaryota > Metazoa > Arthropoda > Arachnida > Scorpiones > Buthidae > Centruroides > Centruroides vittatus. Next base: position 12,045 of record NW_027120784.1, read on the forward strand.
CTATCGAGTATACGTATCCCGTTATACTCTTTTCTGGGGGGGTTCTCCAGCTGGCGTCAGAGAGGCCCTTGACATCTAGTCTGTCTGGTGTGTAGCGCAGTCCCGTCGCTTGTGTTCCGTTCAGATATCTGAGTACGCCCTTTAATGCAGTCAGGTGAATGTTTCTTGGATCTTTGGTATATTTTGAGAGCAGGGTTACTGCACACGCTATATCGGGTCTCGTGCGCGTTGCCAGGAACATCAATGAGCCTAGCATTTCTTGATATAACTTCTGATCGCACGGTTTTGAGTCGTTATATTTTTCCAGTTTAACGTCTGGATCAAGTGGGGTACTTCTTGGCTTGCAGTCTTGCATTGAGTATTTCTCTAGTATGCACTTTACGTAATTTTGTTGTTTGATTACTACCTCTCCTTTTCCTTTTAATATTTCCATGCCTAGAATATTCTTCGTGTCTGGACTTTCTTTGACCTTGAATTTTCTTCGTAGTTTTTCTAGTAGTTCCTGTAAGATCTTCCTGTCAGTAGATATAGTTATTATATCATCTACATGTATTCCCAGGATAACTTTTCTAGTGCCTAGTTTATAGGTGTACACACACTTGTCAGTTTGGAAGTTCTTTGCGCCGATCTCTATTAGATATTTGTTGAGTGTTTGATACCAGATTCGGCCACTCTGCTTTAATCCATATATGGCTTGATTCAATTTGCATACTTGCCTTTGGATTTTCGTATTTTCTACGTATCCCTTGGGTTGTTCCATATATATTGTTTCGTCTAACCTTCCGTACAGATATGCCGTTTCTATGTCTAGGTGGTTGACGTCATAGTTGTGCATAGCAGCGTATATCAAAAGTCCTCTAAGACTATCCGCTTTCATAACGGGTGAGAACGTCTCGTGGAAGTCAATTCCGTACTTTTGGGAGCATCCCGTGGCTACTAGTCTGGCCTTGTATTTTGTGCATGAGGTCAAGGGGTCGAGCTTGATGTTGTATACCCATTTGCATTTTAACGGTTTTATTCCCTCTGGTAGGGTTACAGTTTCCCATACATTGTGAGCCTTTAATGATTGCATCTCTTTTTGCATGGCTTCAATCCATTTGTCCTTGCTCGGTAGGTTCATTGCTTCCTCGTAACTGTTCGGGATTATGACTTCGCTTTCTGATAACAGGACTCTGTTGTTGGGTTGATATGTTGGATCGTTTGTGTCCTCTGGTATGTCTTCTTCGACATCGGAGTCACTTAGGGGTGGTTCATAGTAAAAATTTAAAGGTGGTCTAGGTCTTTTCCCTTCAATTGGAGAGTGGGTTTCCTCTATAAGTTCATTTTGGTCGTAATCTGCCTCAATTTCGTTATCAGGATTTGTGACTTCTGTATCCTCTATGTCCTGAGCTGTAGAAGTTGAATCGGTGCCCTGTCTCTCTATATCGACTAGGGTATAGTCCTGCGTTGGATTCGCTTGTTTTTGGAGGTCTTTGCCCTTTTGGTTTTCTAGAAATTTTACATCACGTGACTCGATTACGGTCGTAGTGGTAGGGTCGAATATTCGGTAGGCTTTCCTACAGGATGAGTATCCCACAAAGATTCCTAGTTTCGCCTTTGAGTCAAGTTTACTTCTCTTCATCTTGGGAATCCAATAATATGCTTTACAGCCGAATACTTTCAAGTGTCCTACAGTGGGTTTTCTACCAGAGAACAATTCCTCGGGGGTCCTCTTCATGTCGTTCTGGGTGGGTGTCCGGTTGCGTACATAAGTGAAGCAATTCATTGCCTCAGCCCAGAAGTATTTTGGCAGTTCCGCTTCTATTAGTAGCGCTGTGGTACCCTCGATAAGAGTTCTGTTGGCCTTTTCTGCCACGCCGTTTTGAGCAGGGGAGTAGTAATTAGTCAGTTGGTGGTTAATACCCTTATCCTTTAAAAATGTCCTTAGGTTTTCGTTAAGGAATTCTCCCCCGTTATCAGATCTGATTTGTTTGACCTTTCTCGAAGTTGCGTTTTCGACGTTTTTTATGAAGTCTATGATTTCTTCCGTCGTTTCGGATTTGGCTCTTAAGAATTTGGTGAAAAGTTTTCTTGAGTAATCGTCTACAATGGTGAGTACGTACTTTGCTCCTCCCATTGATTCATCTCTAAAGGGTCCGACTAAGTCAAGATGTAGGAGATCGAGAGGATTTTTTGATTGTTTTGTGATCACTGGCTTAAAGGGCTTCCTGGTGAACTTCGCTCGAATGCAGGTATCGCATACAGGTGTGTTGGATTGTGGTACGAGTGGGAATTTGTGTACCATCTCGTTCTTGGCTAAAATGTTCATGTAATTTCCGTTGATATGGCAGAGACGCTTATGCCAGGTCTCCCAGTCATTATGGTGGGATTTCATACTGTATTCGTGGCTGGGGGTCCTGAGTCTAACAGTGTATAGGTCTTTCCACTTCTTGCCCAACATGATGACATTTCCTCTTTCGTCGAGTATTTTACAATTCTCGGCGTCGAAGATTATCTTGATTCCTTCCTTTGCCAGTTTGTTTACAGAAATTAAATTGTTGCTCAGATCTGGGGTGTATAGTACGTCTTCAAGAAGTAACCTATTAGAGTTTTCGTCTCTTATTTCTGCGACTCCTATGCCTTCTGAGTATATGACATTATTATCGGCCATGGTGATTGTTTTTCTGTCTTCACTCATGTTCTCTAACCATTGGCGATTTGGGGTCATGTGACTGGTCGCCCCACTGTCTATGATCCAGCATGTATCTGGCTCACCGTTTGTGTTTAAAGTCATTAATCTCTGTGGGTTGTTATCCTCGTTAGCTGATTTTCCCTTTCTCTGTCGGTTATCGTCCTCTCTAGCTGAGTTTTCCCAAGCTATTTTAGAAGTTTTGAAATTTGATCTTCGGTTATCGAGATCGAAGTAGTTATCTCGTTTGTCTCTATTCCTTGCTTTGTTAATCGGGTTCAACCAACATTCTATTGCCTTGTGATTTGGTTTACGGCAGATGTAGCATAGCATTTCCCTTGTTCGAGATTTTCTTTGTGCATTGTCTTTTGGGGTTTTGTAATTCGGTGGGTGATATGCTCTGTAGGCTGCGAGGTTTTCCCTCTGTTCGGGCCCATTTCTTTCTTCATATCTTTCAAAGGTTTTTCTCACATCGGAGATCTTGGGGTCCTTTAAGTTGTCGAATTGCATGGCTATTAGGTTGTACTTTTGCGGTAAACCTTTCAATAGTGCGGTGATGAATTCGTCGTCTTCTATTTGAGCTCCCATTATCCTAGCACTCTCTAGAAGTTTTTCTCCTCTTAATAGATAATCTCTCCATGTCTCGTCACGATTCATTACTAATCTCGCCACATTGTTTCTGGCCTCTATCGCTTGTTTCCTTAGGTCTCCTTCATATCTTTCTCTTAAGTGGGTCCAAATTTGTTTTGCCGTTCTACACGTTAAGATAAGGGCCACTTGTGTGTCATCCATCGCGCATGTTAAAATGCCTCTGGCCTGTGAGTCCGTTTTTTTCCATTTCGCCTCTTCGGCGGGATCCGTAGGTGGGTCGTCTATTAACAGATTTCCCAGATCTCTACTTTCTAGGATGGCCATTATACGGTACTTCCAGCTTGTGAAATTGTTACCCGTAAACTTCGGTAACTGACCATGTCCTATTTCGGCCATTCTATTCGTTATAAGGGTTCGGTTTCTAAGATAGCAAATTTAGGCTTACCGTGGCTGGTCGTTCAATCCAGTTGCATCAACGCTGGAATTTTCTTCCTGGGCCCATAACCCTTTGTTACGTTAATGTCGCATGCTAGGATATCTATATTCTCAATTAATCTAGTCGTTTATCAACATAACAACTTTATTGTCAACTATAAAGGTTTCGCCAGCTCGACATGAAAGGTAACAAGCACACCTCGTGGTTCAAATGGTACAAAGCGCCCTCTCAGCGCAAGATGTTGCCGCCGCACTCTCTTAGCCAAATTATAGCCACGCACATTCACAGAGTCAAACTGCGCTGTTTCGCTCGAGGGGCCCGCTTCTCCTAACGAGTCCCCTTCCATGTTGAATTCAAAGCTTTCTAATAACGTATACCGACTTTTAAGTAGATTCACACTTTAGATGAAAACTATTATGTGTTTTATGATAATAGAAATATAAAAATCACCAACAAAATTTTGTTTTTAATAAGCCCAAGAAACAATCTCTTATTACAGAACAACAATATGACAGGAACATGTGTTTGCAATCTAGTCCTGTCAATGAGTCAACTAAAGGATGATCAAATTGGTTCGTGGAAGAGTGAAACTAGGAGTAAAGTAGTGGAGGACGGATGGGAAAAATAAATGGAAAAATACATATTTTTAAGTGAAAGGTTTCAAATACAAATGCATTATAAATAACATTTAGACGGTACTTCAGGGAATTTAGGGGATTAGCCTAATCCCTCTTGTCCATTCTCGGAACCCCACTGTCTGCTTCAATAACTGAAACTGTTGGAACTAATCTGAGTGAAGTAAGCTTTGACACTTTAAAAGTTTCTTGTGTGCACTCATGAAGTCTACCATTATTTGGTATTGCGCTGTAGAAGTTTTACAAACTTCAGTTTTTATTTTCCATGTTAAGAAAATTATACTATTTATAAAAATAGACGAAACTCCACTTAAGGTTGCCCGCTGTGACTCCATGTGGTGCTAACACCAGGGGATAAAAACGGATTGCCGATTTCCGCTATCAGTGACACACACATGACGTTGCAATTTGTGTATTCGTTTCAAGGTGAACAATTGTCTATGAACCTAACAAGAACGGTAAACGTATACTTGAATATCGCTCTAGGCCATAAGTTCGTTAGAAATAATCGTTGACGTTAAGCACCAAAACTTTTTCACTACGACAGACATTGCATTCAGTATTGCCTCCCGGATCACGAAACGTAAAAAGCAGGACGTCATGGGTTGTATGAACGTTTCCGGTGTACTATTTATGACTTACCAACAATTAATCGGTTGCCAAAATTTCGCTATTTTTATCAAAATAATTATGAGTAATTAATGAACAAAATAATTAAGAGATTTATTTTTAATTCAGATAATTAGCGAAAATCATCATTCCCACGATTATACACGGTAACATTCACTGTTGTCCGAGAGATAGGACAATAAATCGCCAATAGGACTACTATTTCTATAAGTTGAATATTAAAACTTTTACGTTATAACTGGTATATAATACAGTACTATTCATCTTTGAATTACAATTTATGCAATGAATATCGACATTTATCAAACAGTTTAAAAAACAGCATATTAAGGAAAAGCAGGACTTATTTCAAGACATCTAGTCATTTTATTACTGTAGGATTTAAGTAACAGCACTATAGCTACATCACTACATAAGTAACATTGTGATAATTTAATAGAATAGAATATTCTATATACTGTATAGTAAATATTGAAGGAGAATTCTTCAGAGAAATTTTTAATATGAACTATTTACTTGTAAATAAAAACAGGGCAATCTGAGGCATTTGGTTAATCTGGGACATCTGGTCACTTTAGTTTTGTGTTTTGTTATTTTGTTTCATGTATTTGACTGTAAAGTTGTCTGTAGTGGAAGTTTTTGAACTAAATTTTTGTTTTTGCAAAATCCTTTTCCTTGCCCTTTGCAAAGTCTGTATACAAATTTTGGTGTTGATCTGCTTATTGGTTATAGCTACAGAGAACTCTGAATAGGGAAACTAATTATGGCTACCCTCTATCTCCAATTCCTTAAAGTACTAATGCGATATATTGAGAAATTTTGTATTATATTATTAATAAATTTTATGTAAATAAATTTATTTGATTCTTTATTTTTCCTATTTAATTGTAACTTAACAATTTTTTACAGCAAATATTTTACCGAGTACAACTAGTTCATCAGATTATTCATAAATCATTCAGCATTGCAGAAAGCAAATTTTGGAGGGATACATCTTGAGTCATTCCTTGATCCAATATATATTTTGGACTTTTTTCTTGTATTTGGTTGGTTTACAACTCTGTGTGAAAATGGGACTCAGAAGAGATGAAATCTTAGAAAAAATGTATGTAAATAATCATTTATATTTTATTCTAAATTTAAACATTTTTTTAACAATTACAAATACACCTAACTCTGTTTTTACACAAACTTTTCTTAAATGATTTTGATTTAACATGATTTAAAAAAATTAATTTATCAAGTATGATTCTAATGAGGAATGAGCTTTAAAGTTTTAACGTGATCTGAAATCGTTACTGTCATCTTGTAGAGATATAGGCCTACCCAGTGGTGATATTCAAAATATTTAACAAAGGGTTCGCTAGCAGAAAATTTTTCCCTGACAATCACCGACAAACGAAATGGAAGTTTTGGCTAGAAATAAATACAATACCTTTTCTTGCAATATGGGTGAAGACCAGGTAACAATAGTATATTAGTGATGTAGACCTTTTTTTTTTTAGGCAGAGAAAGTTTTCACCCCAAATGGCACTGCTGATAATAGACAGATGTCATTATCTCTCAAAATACAATATCCTTTTTATTTTGCTGTCTGTATCTCGACACGTGTTCCACAGCCATCTTGTATTATCTCGCGCACGTGAGATTGTGGGATCTCTCTTATGACTGGATCTAGTTTCAAGAACTCTCTTGAATCGATTGCAATTAAACCTTGTTTCGGTTGAAATTGAAACGGTCGAGAGAGATCGCACCAAGACATAGTCTTTGACCTTGCTCACAATCTAGATTGAAATGCTCGATGCGAACAGGGTATAAGGCTCTAGTTTAGTAGTATTACAGAGTATAATACGTATATTTTAATATATTTTTAAAAAAAAACAAAACCACTGAGAAATGTTCTGTGTGTTTAACAAGGTTCGGGAAACTGAAAATTTTACCAACGGGTTAGGGCGAACCCGCTGAATATCGCTACTGGGCCTATCCACAATATGAACCCAGTCATTAATAACTGAATTTGTCCATAAAACCACTGTAACATCAACACCACAAGACATTACTGCTAACGTTGTTCGGGAGTTCACAGAAAGAAGTCTACCTGTGGATGAAGAACACGATAACTAAAGCATTTTTAGTAATAGCAGTGATGTTTCAATTATGTGCAAACGTATGCATTTATTGTCAGAAAGTGACAGTGAATAAAATCTTATGTATAACTCACATTACATATTCTGCCCAATTTTTATGTTCATTAATTCATTACATTTTCTTTTTGTTTTTCAAATGAAATCTATGTTCCTATAATTCATTTTATTTATGTGCAGTGTATATGAAATAAAATTTGATAACATGCAAAAAAGTAAGATTCTAACAAGGTTTTTCATATACTTTATTTCATTATATTTGATGATTTCTTAGGTCCATAACCAATCTCCTAATTTTCCATATATACAATGTATTTTTTACATGTAATTTCTGGGAACCAATCTATCATGTAAAAACAGAATTAAGTGTATTTTAATTTACATAATTACCAATAGAGAGAATAAAAGAAAAATATTAATTATTGTATATTTCATACATTGATTAATTTATTTTAAAATGTTAGTGCTGTAAAGAGCATATCTTTCATTCTTTAAGATAATTCCAGTAAGACCCCACTTAACTCAGGGATGCGTTCCTAGATGACTAAGCGAAACAGCATTAAACGAGGCCATTTTAACATAGAGTAAATAGGGAAAGAGGAACATGCAACCAAAAATAAACAAATTTTACGTTAATTTTAAGTTATTTTTATATTAATATGCATAATAATATATGTTAAACAATACAAACACATGCACACAGAAATGTAAGTTTATTTTTTGCAATGAAGGTACTAGCTCTTCTGAAATTCTTGTTTTTTGCCATAAAGTCATGTAGCTTCATTTGTCGCTTTCTTTTTCTTTCCTTAAGCAAATGTCAGTAGCAAGAGGGAGATTGCATCCAAAATGCCTTGTTTTGCTTTTGCACTCCTTTCAAAATCTGGATTATTCACCAAGGGCGTCGCCAGCCAATGGGCCAGGGGGGGGCAAGATGATATAAATTGATAGAGGATATGAATTGTATGTAGGTAAAATAAAAACGATTCATAAATTTTAAGAAGCTTAAGATTATTTTAATTAAAACATAATCTTCTTGGGTTTTTCGCGCGGGAATTAAAATCGGGCAATAAATGACTTAGCATTTAAATAATTTTTTTCACATGTCTAGGGATGGGCAACTGCCCCTCTGCCCCCCTCTGGCGACACCCTTGTCATTCACTACAATTGGATCAACAATTTCAGTTATCATTACCAAACTTTTACTGAAGAAATCTGTACAGAAATTTTTTGGGTTCTTCATTTTCAGAATCACTATTTTCCAGTTCGACATAAAGACTGTACCAACTTTACCTTCATGAAACCATCTAGGGAGTTGCACACTTCTTTCACAGTGTTTCATTGACTATCTTTTGGATAATTTTTGGTTTATAGTCTGTTTAAGGCTTTTGTTAATGGTTTAAATCTGTGAACTACAAACAGTTCCATTTCCACATTCCTGCATTTTACAGTTTCTTTTACTTTCTTTTACTTTCTTCACAGCTTCAGAATCAGAATCATCAAAACTTAAGATGAATTGTGTTATCTTCTTGTAGTTCTCATAGTTGAAAACAGTTTCCTCAGTCACCACCTCCACCTGGTGACTATAAGCTCTGGTTGTAATGGTAGTCCTGTGATTTCATAATATAACTGAATTCTTACTGGTGCCTTCTGCAATAGTTTTGTTGTGTTTGAAATGAACTCATTTACAATAAAGTATTCCAGTCAGACAGCTCCACACTGTATCACTCAGAAGTGAACTTGTCTGAGAAATGACATTGTACTGTGATTGGTTGGGGATTGAGAGGACAGATTTACATAATTATTGAATCTCTGAACGCTGAATTCAGAAAAATTATTATACACACTCTCTGTGTAGGTTTAAACTTTAAAATACTTAAAATGGATATAGTTTGAATGCAAAGTAATAAAATGGATGGATTTTTTGGCCTCCTACTATACCAAAAAAATGAAAATTATGCCTTTCTAGTATCAATTTATCATTCCCTATCATTTTCTGAAATGGATGCTGTACCCAAAATTCCAAACCTTAATTATGACTAAAACTATAATGAATCAAATTATTCTTAGTGGTAACAGTATATTTTTTAAAATTTTATTGATATTACATTTCATGTCACAGTTTGGTAATTTATCACTAAGAAAAGTTTGTGTGAGAATCAACATTCTTTTGAAAATTAGTGGTGTAAGCCACAATCATTGAAAATGGAATATGAAAATTTATATTGGGTATTAAAACAATTTAGAAGTTTGCATTGATTCAAATGAAAGATTTGAAAAATAATCGTTTTTTCACATCTTTCTTTGTTTTATCTTGAGGAAACCGTGTTTTATATTTTCTTTCTTTCTTTGTATTTTAATACCAAATTTAAATTTTCACATTCCATATGACTTGTGTTCCCCTAATATGTTCTTCTAGAGGGTTGTATTTAAGATGGAGTTGCCAATATCACCAGTGATTGGGCACATGTTCTTTTCATGGATGAGTCATGATACAGTTTAAATAGTGATTTCCAACCTACTATTGTCTGGTGGAAAAGAGATTTGCAACAATCCATTAAATATCAAAAATGGTTCAGTTCCCATGGCAGCGGTTTGCTTTCTGGAGAGGCATCATTACATGACTGACTACAAGAATGGAATATTGCAGTGCTAAAGAAATTAAATTGAAAAGTGGAATAGCATTCAGCTACCAATGTGACATCATTACATGACTGCACTGACCTGCATATCTTTCAGAGAGGATCAATGACTGGCTGGAGAAGTTCAAAGATAAGATTCTGTACCCCCTATGTTAGGGCTGTTTAGGAGTACAATCAGCCTAGATTTCTATCTGATGGATGATAATGCCTGACCCCACTGAGCTTAGCTGGTAGAGTAATATCTGAAATTTTAAGATATTGTTTTGAATAGATTGGCTAGCACATATGCTAGAAATGAATCTTATTGAGCATGTTTGGGGTACCTTAGGTTGCCATGTTGCAGAACACTAGCCTTTACCTAGGAACTGAGGTTAGCCTTTCTACAGGCATGACAGTTGATTCCACAAGATTTAATTAACACTCTCATCTTAGGTAACATGAACAGACACTGTGAGTTGGTACATTGAAAAGCTAGTTACATCACTGTATAAAACTATGAGCAATTATTGATTTATAGTGTAGATTGCATTTTATTTTTGGACTTTGTAGTATCAAAAATGTTTATTTCATGTAGTTTCTTAAGTATTCAATGTAATGCAAGTAGTTTTTCACATTTTCATTCATTATAAATTTTTAATTAGATTTTTATATGTTAGTTATAATTCTCAAAGTTTAAAATTTACATTATAAAATGGAATGAAATGTAGATTCTGTTTCTTGATTAAAATGATTTTTTCTCAATAGACAAATATGTCCAAATTATTATCATTAATTTTTATTTAATTAATAAAGGAGAGTCCACTTATAAAATAAAAATGTTTATAAAAATTATTAAATTTATAAGTTTGAACTGTAAATTTAGTATGTTATTAAACATAAAATGTATTACATCAATTTTGATTACATATTATTATAAAATAGACTTATTTATAACACTATTAAAATAACTATTTTTTACATTGGTTTTTAGGATATTTTCTGCCACCAACATGGAACTGCCATCAAGTTTACATCTTGAGGAAATATTTTTTGATCAAGAATGGGTAAGAAAAATGACATAAAATAGTGTCAGTTAATACATAATTGAAATATAAATAAAATTCTTTTAATATTACCAAACTTAAAAAATATGATATATGAGAAAATTTATTTAATATTTATGATTTCATAGCAATATTTTTAATAGTTACCATACATTTAAACATTTATTTAAATTCGCTACATTGATTTAAATAAACAGGTATAGCATAGGAAAAAATTAAAAACAATTTTGAATACAATTTAAGCTATAACCCAAAATAAAATATGTTTTGCTTTAAAAGTAGAAAAAAAAAATTTAAATATAATGTAACTGAAATAGTGACTATGCATTTTGCAGAAAAATAATGCTTTTGAAAAATTATATATATATATATATATATAAATGGACGTGTTTGTGCCTATATCTCACTCTGCAACCAAAACAACACACGAATGGTATTTGTGTGTGGTAGTAGCCCCAAGTCTCCCATCGTGCACTATGGTGGTTGCGTCTCGATAGCTACAAGGGTGTGGGAGATATGGGGGTTGAAAGTGGTTGACTTCAAAAATGTGTGATGCTTCAATGAGAATGTTCCCAGTTATTTCTAGAAAGTTCCAGAACCTAGAGGTGAAATTTGGTACACAGGGTACGTCATAAAAATGCACACTAAGAAGGGATTTTTCAAAATTCCCCTCGCAGGGGGAGAGGGAGAGCACTAACCTAAAGAACAGCTTCTACTGTACTACTTTAGATGCAAATTTTTGTATTTAACTACATTTTAGTAAGATATGCTATGAAAATGAACACTAAGAAGGGATTTTTTGAAATTTCCCCCGCAGGGGAGAGGGAGAGCATTAAGTCTTAACCTGAAAAACGGCTTCTACTGTACTATTTTAGATGCAATTTTCTGTTTATAATTATGTTTTTTAATTAGTAGCCCCAAGTCTCCCATCATGCACTATGGTGGTTGCGTCTCAATAGCTATAAGGGTGTGGGAGATATGGGGGTTGAAAGTAGTTTACTTCGAAAATGTGTGACCCTTCAATGAGAATGTTCCAGTTTTTTCTAGAAAGTTCCAGAATTTTTTGGAATATCGTAGAATTCTCAAACATATTCTCTGTCCTCACTCTTATTCTTCACCCCTACAACCTACCCCTTCTCATTTCTTTTTAAATTAATATTACATTATAGTACATTTTTTTAATAATCAAATAATTAAAAAAAATTAAATGATAAAAACAAACAACAAATATTCTGGAAAGTTTTGGATTACTTTAATAATTTTTAGATCTTTCAAGAATGTTCCATAATATTCTATATTATTTCAGAAAGACTTTTGGACATTTCCGATAACAGATTAACTGACGCAACCACCTAAAGAGGTGAAATTTGGTACACAGTTAGGGTATGCCATGAAAACGCACACTAAGAAAGGATTTTTCAAAATTCCCCCGTGGGGGGAGAGGGAAAGCATTAAGGCTTAACCGGAAGAACAGCTTCTACTGTACTATTTTAGATGCAATTTTTTGTATTTAACTACATTTAGTCTTCATTGAGTACTTAGGAGTATTAAATTGATAACATTTCAGACATTGTTATAAATATTTTTATATATTTCGATTTTTTAACCAAATGTTCGAACCGTTTTAAATTCAAATTTGTTTTTTTATGTTGGTTCGATTATAGAATGATTGTAAACGTTCCAGAAAATTAATCAAATTGAAAACAATTCGTTTGATTCTCAGCAATTCTCATCATTCTCAGCGGTGTTATAGCATTCTCAGGTGTTATATAACAATTTATTATGGTTGTTGAAATATTGAATGTAAATAGGGTTTGCTTGCAAAATCCGCACGAACCAAGTCACAGATAACAGCTGGGAGATATGTGGGTTGAAAGTGTTAAGAATGGAAGTGTTAACAATAAAAGTGTTAAAAATGGGAGTGTTAAGAGAAAGCAACGTACAAGATTTACAGGCGCAGATGTGGTTTTATGCGTTTTTACAGGAAATTGAACATATTTTTAGACCCATTTAAAAATTCTCTAGTCTCTGGAAACAGGGGGCCCTAATTCTTGCATTCTGTGAAAACGGGTAAGGTTGGCTATAACATAATAATCTTAATCTTCGCTATTGTTACTTTTTGCCCGAGCAATGCTGGACTTATCTGCTAGGAAAAGAAAAGTCTTTTAACGCATGTCTTTTATATTAAAAAAAACTACATTACATTAAATGTACGAACAAAAAAAAACCCAGCAAAGCAGGTACTTGCAGCTAGTTTATAAAAATAAATATACAGTATAAACAATGAATAATCCTCAATTTTTCAGATAAAATTCAAAATTTTGCTTTACTGAAGCACACAAAATAATTTTTTAACTTGTAGGCTTCAATAAAGCAAATTCTTCGGTTTAAACAAATGTGTGTATAAAATTTTTCCAGAAGAAGAATTAATGTCTGCAATATTTCTGTATAAAAATATTATTTATTGATGTTAGATGAATAATAATTAAAAACATTTGAAACCAACCCAATCAGATAATATCTTTTACTTGTTTATAATATTGTTTGTAAGTTTATGGATGAATAAAATTTTGATATTTCAGTATTTAATGAATTTAAATAATAGAATAATGGCCAGTTTGTATTTTATGAGAATGGAAATCTCTCTCGTGTTCATATTTCAAAACTATGAAAGAGAACTGCATGTGCTTTTGCTGTACTCTCACAGTTTTAAAGTGCATCTGAGCTACAATATTTTAAGAATTCATCAAATTCTTATTCATTTGTGTTCATAAATATTTTATTCATGAAATGTTTTATAAAGAAGAAAAATACATCATGCTTTTAATAAGTTTTAGAGGAAAGAGAAGAATATTACATGAAGTAAAAATATTTTTTGTATTACTTGCATTCCCCACTTAAACAGGCATGCTGGCATTCCCTGGGATAAACCTGTATGCCAGCTTTTACCATACAGAAATATCTGATTTCATGGTCTTCCCAGATAGACTGGTATGCTGATCATTCCACAAAAATATGGTAGAAATAAAAGCTACTGAAATCCAGGTTAATATACACTAATATTAAAAAATAAGGGCACATATCCTAAAAATCACAGGGCACATATTTAACTATGTTAAAAATACTGCTATGAAATAATAAATATTACAAATTTTCTCATATATCATATTTTTTAAGTTTTGTAGTATTAAGTGAATTTTATTTATATTTCAATTATGTATTAACTGACACTATTTTATGTTATTTTAAAATTTATTATTTATTTAAAAATAAGGATTTTAGATATAGATAGGTTGTTTAACATGAAGACAAGATAATCAGCTACAATTTGACCATTCCATTAATCTCCAGATCAGATTTGAATTGGCAAGGTATGGCCTTTTTCTGTACTCCAACTCCTTTGTAGATCCAGCTTCTCAACCATTATCATAAACTTTTTATTTCAGTTGATATGAAACTCTCTCAATTATCAAAAAATGCTATTGAAATTTTGTAGATTGTTAGGACACACTCCTACAGCACAATAGAAATGATTGTATAAAAGATGTATCTTAGGAGCTATATTGAATATTAAATATTTATAAATAAGAATTTTTATTAAAAATAATGTGAAATAGTAAAAAAAATTAATGAACAATATACTGAAAAATTTTACAGATTAGGAAGAAGAAAAATTTGAAAAACAGTGAGTTCAGTGTTTTCACTTATTGAAATTATTGAAGACTCACCTATACTGGTAACAAATAACAATAATGAACTTTTAACATTAAGTTGGGAGACTAAATAAACTACAACACATGCATCATCAGTGAAAGTCTAATATTGGTCTGTAGACCCCCTTTTTTATAAGTTATAGGTTATAATAAATCACAAACTGGGCTCTGATTCATCTTTATACTTGTTTAAAGATAAAAAAGACAATAGTTTTAAGGTTGAAATTTGTTATTGTATAAAATGTTGATTACTGAATGGTGACTCAAGCCTAGGTCAGAGGGTTTCCAATATATATGTACTAGCAGATAGGCTCGGCATTGCTCGGGCAAAAGTAACGATAGCGAAGATTAAGATTATTATGTTATAGTCAACCTTACCCGTTTTCACAGAATGCAAGAATTGGGTCCCCCTGTTTCTAGACTAATTAGAGAATTGTTAGATGGGTCTAAAAATATGTTCGATTTCCCGCAAAAACGAAAAAAACTGCATCTGCGTCTTGCACGTCGCTTTCTCTTAACACTTCCATTGTTACGTAACACTTCCATTGTTGATGGAAGTGTTAATACTTAATCCTGTTCCTCTCCCCCATGGGGAGGAATTTCAAAAACTCCCTTCTTAGTGTGCGTTCTCGTGAAGTACCCTAACTATGTACCAAATTTCAACTTTCAACTCCTAACCGTTTGTGCTCTTAACACTTCCATTGTTACTTAACACTTCCATCTGCGTCTTGCACGTCGCTTTCTCTTAACACTTCCATTGTTACGTATCACTTCCATTGTTGATGGAAGTGTTAATACTTAATCCTGTTCCTCTCCCCCATGGGGAGGAATTTCAAAAACTCCCTTCTTAGTGTGCGTTCTCGTGAAGTACCCTAACTATGTACCAAATTTCAACTTTCAACTCCTAACCGTTTGGGCTCTGCACTGATTATTATTATTATTATTAACTGGTCTCAATTATATATATAGAAGATATATTAAAATTTTTTACAGTATTTTATAATTTGTAAAATACATTATTAACAATAGAATTAAATAATATATTAATATGATATTTTCAAGCATGTTTGATAAAAATTAAATGTTTTAATGAACTTTTAAAAATATGCAGTTGCATTCTTGACAGGACTAATTGACCTGCCTAGTCCTGAGCTCAAAGGTTAGTTATTTCAATGGAGGAACTGAATTAGCAAAAATGCAGATGAGGAATTGCTGTGCACATTGGCCAAATCAGAAAAACATGCGATCCACATATGTTTCCAAACATTTTTGTGTTGCTAAAATTTTGTGCCACAATTCCCACAACATCATGTGAATGTGAAAGGTCAGCCAGCATGTTGAAAAGACTGAGAAACTACTTGAGTATGCACAATGACTGAACATTGCCTTACAGGAGCAGCCCTAATTCTTTGTCATTGTGATTTTCATATTGACATTGATGAGATTGTAAATATATTTGTGACATTGCAACCAAGCAGGATGCAATTAGGAATGTTGTAGACGAATGTTTTCCAATCATTTTGGATTAGCAACACACTTTGAATTTAATAAAATTCCTGTGGCACACCATAGTTTTTAAAATAAAAATGTTTAAAATTTAAGATAAATTATGATCAATTTAAAAAAATTTCATAATACAGAAATTAAACTTACCAAGACAAAAAGTCACAATTTTACAAATATACTATAAAAATAAAAACACAATTTGAATCAATTAGTAAAGAGCTAGTATCAGTCTTTAGGCTGGTGAGCTGGAAGTTGGTACAGTGACATTGGCATGCAACTTTTGTGAGAGAGAGCCTGGTATGCTGATGCTGCAAAATTTCCAACAACTGGTATTTTTGTAAATACCTCCTCCTCTTTGATTGGCTGGTGGTAAAAAGATAAAAAATAAATGAAATTTTATTCAGTTCTAAAAAAAAATGTGTGCTGCGAGAGTGCCTCGGATGAGAGGCACTCTCACAACACACAATATTTAGACAGGGTGCATGAAAAACAGTTTAAAAATGCCAATTTATCTGAAATGGAGATAATGATATAACCAAATCTCTTATTGCAATAAGCACAATTTTATAAGTGTATTTTTACTAATGCTATAATTAGATAATATTAGAGACTTGATAAGAATATCCGTGATTACAATAAATGGGTTACAATACATTTATTTTACCTAAAGTATTACATTTTATTACATTTTATTTTTTATTTTATTTATTGAATATTGATGAGTTTTAAATTATGAAAATGGTTGATTTGTTTTGTTTCTCTTCCAAATTTATTGTCACTAAATTGTAAAATTATCTGTTAATTAGTCTAAATTTTGTCATCAACATTCATATTACTTAAAGCATATTTTTAATTAAGCAAATTCATTGCAAATACAATAGAAGTTCATTAATCTGGCACCTTCTGAAAAATAGCCATCATTCTGGAATTGTCTGATGGTAATCTTGCAATACTAGTAGAGGTATGTGCTGCTTAACAACAGGAAAATAAACATCCAAACCTGCTAGTTATATATTAAAGCCAAATAATTGCTGAATTACATTGAGCTATATTGCTACTACTACTATTAATTAAATACTAAGCAATTTGGCAGTAGAGGCAGGTGTTAGATACCATTTTGGCAACAGAATACATTTTGAACTTCATAGAGTGTAATGTACTTAAACAAATTTTACATGATACAGTATAACCTCATTATAATGTATCTTGCTGGGAATGGGAATTACTATGTTATAACTGAAATATATTACATAAAAAAATTACCATTTTAAAACAATGGCACTTTAATTTGTATTACCATAATACACCATACCATATACCAGTTATAATAGACACATTTCTTACATTCTGAAAGTGATTTTACAACTTTCTATAGAAGCTAGAATCTTACCTATAATAGAAAAAGTATGCAATTCTTTTGTATTAATACACAAAGGATTTTTTTGTTTTTTCAGACCTTATCAAGTATTCTTCTACTCACACAAAGAAAAAAGAAAAAGATTTCATTTATACTTGGATCACCTTCCACCACTAATGTCCCTTCTCTTGAGGATAGCCTTCCTTTTCTGGTCAGGGACATCTGGTGGTAGGGAAAATTGGTGAGCTCTAATACGTTAAAACTGAGTGAAATCATTTGGCATTGGAGCAAAATATACATTATTAGATGAATGTGTGCATTATAAGCACTATGTTGTAATGTGCTTAATGAAAACCAGTGCATAAGCACTATGTTGTAATGGGGTAAAGTTGCACAGTGTTGGCAGGGAATAGGAGAAATATACATTATTGAATAAAATACATTATAAAGCAATATGTTATAATGAGGTTATACTATATAGTCTACTACACATAAGCTACATCACAATGATAATTATTTATGTATCTTAAGTGTTATTTGTGTAGAAAAGATACAGATGGATATGAATTTTTCAGCTCTATTATAATTTTATGGACCTCTGTCATATATACTGTCCATTAGTAAACAGAATATTGGTAAGTGGTGCATACCTGAATTTCAAAAATCAGAGTTTATTGGACGTGGTGTGCTAAGACCCCAGGTGGAATTATTACAGTGTATACATATGAGTCATTGTGAATGTTGATATTGTACAATGTGTTTGTTAACTTTTTGCAGGTTTTTCAATCATTTTAACAGCACATAATGACTAGTCAAGCACTGTATCATCTTCAGATTAAGTAAAGTGCATGCATAAACAAATTGGAAGTATACATTAATGTTGCAGAGATTGCTGTATTAGTTATTTTGTATAGCAATATCCACAACGTTCATACCACACTTAACTAATCAAACTTTGTGAAAATACAAAAAACATCCAATAATCTGGCATTTTTATAATCTGGTACAGAATGTAAATCCATAGTTCTAGATTAATGAACTTTTACTGTGTTGAATAATGTAAAAAACTATTTAATTTAAGTTGAGAAATAAAATTTATATAAATTTTTTAAATGATATTTCTTGCTTTTAATTTAAAATTTTTAATTTTTTTTCTAGGATGGCAATTTTGACATGAATTTATTTGATGATTTTCATTTACTTACTGCACTGAATGAATACACAGAACAAAATGTAACAAATATTTTATATCCTAATTAATTTTTTTAATTCATAATTATTTACAAATTGCTTTTCTTTTATCTAGCCTGACTTTTTTACTGTTCTAGAAGAACTTGAGAGTTCAGTTAAAAATGATACAATTGAGTTAAATTTAGATGATTATGTTGATTACTTTGATGATTGGAGCTTGGTAAGATTTTTTTTAATACTAGTTGCTACAAAATGTTCTGAAATGTGTGTAACATATGAAGCCCTCAGGATGTGTAGTGTTAATCTTCAGAATCACATCTCTGAGGTAACTGAGTTTGAATGTTTGATAAAGTCCTAAAATTGTATGGATAGTTGTGTGTTAATATTTTTTCTCTCCAAACTTTGCCTTTAGATGTGACTGTCATCTCATTGTTTTGGGATTTTTCATTTTAAGAACATGATTTTGAGGGTTAGCACTATATGTCCCCAAGGGTTTCATATAATAGAGCTTATTTATACAAAAATAAAAATCATTTTAGTAAATTTATTAGAAAAATAAATACATTGTAGTTCTTTCATTTTTCAAACATAAAACTATTAAAATAAATATTTGCATCTTAAATAGTTTATAAATTAGATGACTTCAATCGACTAAATTATATCAATTACTTGATTGAATACAGATTGCATTATATTTATATTATATATTGTAATCTGAACACGTCTATTTGAAAATAAATAAACAAACATATATTACTTTCAATAATTATTTAAATTTTTAAAATACTGTACCAAAGATTTTTTAGAAAATGATACTGTACTTTTTTAACAATGTTCTGATAGATCTATTCTCAAAATATTTTGTGAATGAAGCTAAATTTCTGTCAACAATGTTACATGTAATCAACTTAAGCTTGATATGAGGAATTTGACTTAAAGATTTTGAAGGTAGACAGTTAGGCCTCCTCATATTAGTATTAATTTAATAATAATTTTTCTAAATTATTTAATTAAGTTAAATTTTTAATTTGAATAATTAGCTTAAATTGATTGAAATCTAGGCTCTGCTTATATTATACAGTATGTTAAATGTAATATGTACCTTTAAACTTTCTTTAAAAAGTTATTTAGATGTGTTTGGTTTTATAGCTCTTCCTCTTTTCTTTACCACAATGTTCTGCAATCACCTTGACATATTTTCATGGGGGGGTTGACCTGAATTTATCAAGTTCCATCTCTTACAAGGGGAGGGCACGACCTGGGAAATTCACTTTGGGATGAGACTTGGTATATAGGTAGTACTCCTTTAGGATGTTCAATCCTCAAAACAAGAAAGCGCAGCCAATTTTAAGAAAAAGGCCTTTAAAAATTAGAGCTTAGCTTATGTACTAATAAGTTTTGCTAGGTCAGCAGCTGCTGAGCAGCTCAGTTGACATCGTTCTTGGCTACCGCCAAATCGTTCAGGGTTCAAATCTCAGTCTCAATCTGTATTTTTTTTTTCTTTCTAAAAATTTTTTAAAATAAGTATTTTGAATATATATAAATATTAAAATTTTATTATAATAAATAATTTCATTTAAAAAATGTTTAACACATATTACATGTCATTTTAATTATAATAATACAAAATAATTAATAAGTGTATTAATAATCATCATCATCAACTGTTGGTAAACTGATAGTATCTTCATTTACAGACATTTTACTGTAAAATATTGAAACTATTTGTATTATGGTGTGATATATTACGGAACACTATGATCTCTTCCAAATCCAAAAGTAAACTGACACTCCAAATATCAGGTCAGTCCATACGTCCATGCTCATTTTTATGACCTTGAGAAAAATCTTGTTTTGCTGTTGAAAATGTCAGTCTAATGTGATACTTTTCACACTGAAGTGTTAAATTGGATCTCATTTATATAATGCTGTTGGAATTGGAAACATTTTAGTTGTTTATTTTTGTTAAAATGGAAGTAAAGGATGAATATAAAAGACATGTTTTATACTTTTTATTTTTAAGTGGTGAGAATTAATAAGAGTAGTAACCTTCGAAAAATTTGATACAATAGAATAATAAATGAAAACTGTTGTTCCATAACTAATTATTTATAACTATTATTATTAATTATTTTGTATTATTATAATTAAAATGACATGTAATATGTGTTAAACATTTTTTTAAATGAAATTATTTATTATAATAAAATTTTAATATTTATATATATTCAAAATACTTATTTTAAAAATTTTTAGAAAGAAAAAAAAAATACTGATTGAGACTGAGATTTGAACCCTGGACAACTTGGTGGTAGCCAAGAATGATGTCTACTGAGCTGCTCAGCAGCTGCTGACCTAGCGAAACTTATTAGTACATAAGCTGAGCTCTAATTTTTAAAGGCCTTTTTCTTAAAATTGGCTGCACTTTCTTGTTTTGAGGATTGAACATCCTAAAGGAGTACTACCTATATACCTATATATAGGTACTCATCCCAAAGTGAATTTCCCAGGTTGTGCCCTCCCCTTGTTAGTTTCTGACTTGTTTTGGGACTGTTCAAACTGACAATGGACATGGGGAAAAAAAATACTTCAGTATCCACAAGGCAGTAAAACTTAAAAAAAAATAAGGTCGCCATGGTATCAGCCACTCACTTGGTACAGTCAAAGTTAAAAATACTGAAGTATTTATGCACTTAATGTATTTACTTACAGGTTCACATCCTATAACTTTTCTCAGTTAATCATTTTACTGTAATTGATATTTGTATATCTTACTTTTCTTTTTCTTATTGTTATGAACTATTATTTTATTTCCTTACTGATTGACTGTAATATTTTGTTGTTTTAGATTCCAGTTGTCAATTTTGATAAATTATAATTCACAGCTGGAAACTAAATCAGTGATTCCCAAACTTTTTTGAGCCACTGCCCTCTTGGTTCCATAAACTTGTACCCAGTGCCCCCAACTCATTTTTCTTTCTGTGAGAAAGGCTTGAAAATATTTGTAGAAAAGCTTTTCTATGAATCTCACAATTTGCATCCTTACCATATATTATTCTCCACATCTTGAAACCATTAAAACCAATGTTTATTCTTACCTGTTTTAATAGAGGAAAGGGAATGGTTATCAGTGATCTAACCTACGGCCGTCATTTGGTCAGACCCGTCTCCAGCACCCCTGCTTCCCTCTTGCTTCTTTTCATCCCCTAGATTTACTCAATGCCCCTCTTGGCAATAGCATCCACTTTGGGAACCACTTATTTAAATAGTAATGTCAATTTACGTAAATATGATATCTTGTGTTTAGAAAATTGTCATTTAAATGGATTAGAAAAGATCAGTAAAAAATCTCTTTTGAATGTTGGGTAATATAACATAAGTTTTCATTGTACAATATTATAATGTATATGATATATTGAAAACATTCAAAATTAATGTTTTTTTTAAAAAAATGTTTATCAATTAATATTTTTTTTAGCATCAAATTTATACAGATATTATAAGCAAAATTTCAAAGCATTCTGAACATTCTAACATAGGAAATGATGAAATAGATGAATTAGACCCGGTAAGAATTTTAAAATATTAGACATATAGAATGTTTGCATGATAATATAACTAAGATATTTCTTTACATAATTTTTGATTTAAGAAATGTTTTGAAGATACATTTAACATATCAGAATATGAATTTAAACTATGACGATGAAAGAAAATATAATGTTACTGTTTCTAATTTTAAAATTTTTCTAATTAGAATTCCCAATTAATAATCCAATAAAACTTAAATAAATATCCTACATCCCATGTTCCATTTAGAAACACCACACTTGGCAGTTGTGCTGTTTTCTATCATATGCTGTAAAAAACAATAAATAATTAACTGAATTATTTAGTTTATGTTAGATTAGATGTTGCTTGTCGGAGAGATTAGTGTGAAGGTTCGAACCCGCCGGAACAAAAATCTAGCAATAAAATGTTTTATTGTACTTTTCCCATGGATTCAGAAATGAATCACAAGGAACTAAATCCAAAATGTGATGGTTGGTAAAGAGGAGTAACGTGACCAAGAACATAAAAGGGGGAACAGAGAGGGAAAGGGGGCCGGTTACACAGTGTCCGTTCAATCATAACGAGTCTCGTTACACAGTGTCCATCCAATCATATCAAGTCCCGTTACGCAGTGTCCGTCCCGAAAGAAGCTGATGCCGGAGATGAAGACAAAGCCGAAAATACTCTTCCGAATTTCCGTACGAGGACCCATCCACTCGAACGACGAGGTATGATCTCCCAATCCTTGTGAACTCTCTCTCCGGGTACCCTGAAAATAGGCAAAGCGATGTATATCACTCATAAATGTAGATGTTAATTCTAGTCTGTTAATAAATTGTTGCTGTCTATTCAATCGATGTTAATTATTCGAATATTGCCGTCGCTCCATCATCGGACCCATTCTCTTCCTCCACTCTCATAACGCGTAACATGTAACAAACCCAAACCGCCATCTTTGACAGTGGGCAGGTCTCACTGACTTGTTAGCTGAAAAAAGAGGTACGACTCCGTCTACTTCCCGGTGATCCCAGAAATTGGTTTTTCAGGAGTGGGGTTCGACTTTTTTGAATTATCGATAGAGCGAAAAGGACCATATTCGAATAATAAGGGCAATTCCAGTCGAATTAGGGATTTAAACCTTAGATAGAAGGACTAGAATTATTATCGGAGGTAGTTCCAATCTAATCTAAGCTGTTAGGAATAATGGATGGCGATCCCCAACCTGCAACAGGATCAGCTAACCCGAATCCGAATCCGAATCCCCTCACACTAGGAGGTTTGGGTGGAATAATTCCTTTACTGCCCGTGTTTACTGGAGAAACGGGAGACACTCGAGTCACGGATTTTTTTGACTCATTAGTGGACGTGATGAAAGTAGCAGCATGGTCAAAGGCCCAAATGCTGGCCATGGCCAAATTCAAACTTACCGGGATAGCACGGGAATTCATCAGAAAGGATCGACGAATTAAAGAGGTAGATGACTTTGACGAATTTAAGCGATTAACGATAGCGTTTTGAATGGGAACCATTTTCTTTTAGGCTTAGTAGATTTTATATCTGTGTACAAAGATGGGACGAGGACGTACAAACATATGCCGCCCGGCTTCAAGCACTAGCCATGGAAATCGAGATCACGCCGGAGCTCGGTGCGGATGCTGTGGAAACTGCTATTATTCAGCACATTCAAAGAAAGGAGTTAGACGAACATTTAAAAGCGCAATTTCTCAACGGGATAGATATCAGGATCCGCCAGCGCGTGATGAGCCGCGAGGCGGAAACCTTTGATGATGCGCTCAAAACAGCAACCAGAGAAGAGATGATCGAAAATCTCATCGCCCATCCTCGAGGAATTATGCGAACAGTTAGGATAGTGAACGGGTGACAGACTCCCTCTCACAGGGCAATATAGCTCAATTAACGTCGGCTATGCAGGAACTTAAAGCCAAAGTGGAAGGTCTGACCCGAACCTCAACTGCAAGTAATGCTAGAACCCCTCCAGGGAGGCGAAATAATCAAGGGAATTATAACAACTCACCTTTCTGGCGAGGCGGATACCGCCCAGCTAACTCTAACTGCAGACCCAAACCGCCATCTTTGACAGTGGGCAGATCTCACCAACCTGTTAGCCAAAAAAAGGAGGTACAACTCCGTCTTCCTCCTGGTAATCCCACATTAGTAAAAACTAGTTAGACTTGCATAACTGGTTATATAACAAAGAAACAAAGAATACACAAAGATTACATTGTCTTGACTCACGGAAGGTCAGTACTGTTGGAATCAACGATTGCGATATTTTGTAGATGTTCTGACGTAATAAAAGGTTGGTGGCGTTGTTGACCCCTCGGGGAAAGTGACCTCATTTCACTCTCCCCTTTCCAGCACTGACCTTCCATGAGTTAAGACAGTGAGGTAAGACCATGTGTAATCTTTGTGCATTCTTTGTTCTTTTGTTACATAACCGGTTACGCTAGTCCAACTGCCTTTTTACCAATCTTTCCAATAAGCGCCAAGTCTAACAAGTATTGGAAAGGGGAGTGTGAAACTAGGTCACCGTCACCAACGGTTCCCTGAGGAGTCAACAACACCACCAACCTTTTATTATGTAACAGAAGAACGTTTACAAAACATCGCAACACAATTCATTGTATGTAATGATGTCATATAACATTTGACAATAATTTCGATCGTTGATTCCAACAGATTATATATTTGATTTGTTGCCATGGTGGATAATTGATAACAGTTTCAGTTTTAGAGCACACTTATTTGACATTTTTACTATTAAATAATTTTATAACTTAAAATAGCATTAAATTGATAACTTATTTTAGTTGTATTTAAGGCAATTTATTATTAGTAATGTAATTTTGAAAATTGTTTCTGGACTTTCATATTTTTATGCTTAATGTGGAAAATATAAAGTGATTTAAAATCAGTTATAATGTTTTCTTCTTATGGTTTATTCCAATGACCTTTAAACCAGATTTATTCACAGCAATCTCATCATACAAATGGCTGTTTTTTACTAAGGATGTTCATATTTTACTTTGTAAAAAGTTGGTCTCTTCTTCTTTTCCTTAATTACCTGAAATGCATTTCAGATTTTGCAAAAGTAACACTTTCTTCCACTCTTTGATTGAGAAGATACACCATTATTTTCTCATAAAAACAGAAACACAAAATATTACAAGAATATTTTAAAACTGCCACCTATTTTTTGCAGAAAGATTGTTTAAATCTTTCTGCAAAAAATCCATCAGCATAAACAAACAAAGTAATCTTGCATTGTGCTAAAGGTGCAGATAATATATGTAGACTACATAAATGAGGAAAAGAATGGTTGAGGGAGAAGATCCATGTACAGTACATGGTATCTGAAATTATTAATAGATGGCTTAAGAGTGGAATTTTTAATTTTCAGTATTTATCGCAGACTTCAAACAGTATCCAAAAATATTGAAGGATTCTATTGTAGTGGTTTTATGAAGAAAATTTTTTAGGTAAATATTTAAAGTATTCATGTACTATTTTGTTTTTCTGGTTTTTATAAAAGTCAGTCTTTTCTTCTTTCCTTCCATACTTGAAATGAATTTCAGATTTCTCAAAAGTATTCTAATAAAAAAAATTTTTTTTATTAGAGAAAATAATGGGTTTCTCCTTCAAAGACTGAAGAGGCTTTTACTTTCGAGAAATCTGAAATACATTCAAGTATCCAAGGAAAGAAGAAAAGACTGACTTTTATAGAATTAGTAAGAACTTCCTTGGTAAATATTAATTCTTGATATAAAATAAGCTGTGAATAAGTCTGATTTAGAGGTGATTGGAATAAAATGATTATTTCCTTTTATTGATGCACAGTAAACAAGAACCTGCAAGAATTTTAAAGGTTTGAATGAATTATTCAAATAATCTGATCATTCTACTATCAATGCTTTATGTATTGATACTTTAAAAATTATTATTATTTTTTTTTTTTATAAAATTTGTAAGCTAAACTTTTAAGTTATAAAATAACTATTTAAATTATTCTGTAGCATTTAATATAAGGCAAATATATATAATTAGCTTTTATATTATATAATAAATTTTTTAATAATTGTCAATAATTATAACTATAAAAAATGTAATTACAAGTAAACTTTAATTATAGAAATTTATATAAAATATTAAATTATTTAATAAACTTCCCAAAGCCCTTGATATTCAACCAAACGATCGCCATAATTAATTATGGCAATCGTTTGGTTGAGTGTTAATTAAATATTTTTTAAAATAATAAATTATCTGTTTTTTATTTTACTTTTTTTTTGAAGTAAATATCTTAATTCAATAACAATATAATGTGATATACAGTATTTATCAATAGGCTTTTACTTTCAAAATTTTAATAATTTAGTTTTAATGAAATATTAACTTTATTTTATATTGTAAAGACACTATTAATGATTTTTCATCAATTAATACTATTCGGAACCTATAACCGGTGTGTAACACGTATATACTCTATATATCAGAGGTGGCCAACTTTTGTGTACATAAGATCTACTTTTTACCTTAAAAATGTGTCGTGATCGACTTGTTGTCATAGGCATAGTCAAAGTGAGGAGGAAAAGGTGTGAAATACATACTATGTTTATACACTGTGTTTTCAGTACGAGGTGCACTCCTGCGAACTATGGGTAGATAAGCAAAATATATGTTTAAAACTATTTTTTATTTTTTAAATCACTTATTAAGTTTTCGAGATATAGGCTCATGAAGAAAATAAATTTCCAGACCTAACTTTTGATATTTTTAGCTACGAATTTATTCCGTACAAGCGGTGCCTAAAAAATTCGATTTTTCGATTTTTTGCTAAGCTATCAATTGCTCGCGGGGTGCACCTTGTACTCAAACACCCTGTATATCTACCTACGTAAAAAACAACATAATTATTTAACGGGCCAAAAAACTTACTTCCAGGGGGATTAAAGTAACATGAGTAATTATTAACAATATTTATTAATTCAAATTAGCTACAGATAAAGACAAATTTAGAATTTATTGTATTACCTTAATATTAATGTGAGGACTGAGTTTGCATGTCTCTAAGCAAGGAATTATAATTAAGTGTATAACCTGACAAAGATGATAATAATGAGTCTTCAGTATGGGAATCAGTAAGGACAGAACGTTGTTTAGTCTTCGTTAACTTTAAGTATGAAAATGCTGATTGACACAGATAATGTAGTTCCGAAATAAGAATAAATATATTCGCTACATTTGGTGATACTAGGATATTTTTCTCGGTTGACGTATGACAGTACCAAATATTCAAGCTAAATGGCTTTGTTTTTCTGAGTCAAGTCATAACTGCATGCATACTGCTGCGTTTGCACGTTACGTTCACGCGTTGCGTTCAGTTACAGGTGTAACACATTAAGTCAAGACTTTGCAAACAATTGACCAAAATTGGCTTTGCGATCGACTTGTTGGCCACCCCTGCTATATATAGTGTGGTTGACAAACGTTTTTGAGCTATCCCTTCACTCTTCCTCAGGTCAACTGGTTTCCTGGATGGAGTGTACATTGATTCCATCCCAAACAGATAATTTATTATAATTAAATAAGTAGTGAGAGATCATTTTAAAATTAAAAAGTTTGCTTATCAAACTATATTATTGAATCTTATATTTTTGTTAGGTCGACAATTTAAGAGTTTATTTCTTCAAATATAAATTTTATGTAAATATATCTTCAAGTAAAATTGTACATGGGGTGTGTTGTGTGTGTGTGGTGCATCCAAAGGAGGAGGGAAGAGGCTCTGGCACCCTCCAAAGAAAAAGAGGGGAAACCACTAGAAAATTTTTCAAAAATATTTTCCTAATTAAAATTCACTTTTTAATTTATATTTGTGTCATGTATTTTACCCATAAACTACTTAAGAATTAATGTTCACATAAGGTGGGAGTTTTATTGAATTTGCATTAAAATTTTTATTTATTTATTCAAATTGGCTCTCCAGGATTAAATCTTGAGTGCACCACTGGTAGAACATACTTTTTTAAATTTTCTAATAATTTTGAAAACTGGCAAAATAATTTTCTACATTTTAATAAATTATTTTATCAATTTTCAAAGTTATTAAATTAAAAAATATATAAGAAACTATTATTAATTTTGATATTATTAAATATAAATATTTTTAAAATAAATTTTAAAATGCAAACATTTTTCCTCTAAACAGGACTGGCTATATGACCAAAGTAAGCATTTGCTCAAGATGGCACATTTTCAAGGGTGACATTTAGCAAAATAATTCTATGAAAAATATTTTAAAAATTGTAATAAAAATTAAAAAATGTAACTTTTAGAAATTTTTATTTTGTGTTTAAAACAGCTCAGATAAATACAACTTATTTAATTTTTAAAAATATGGGGGCAGCTAACAACTCTGCTTACTTGGGTCAGCAAAAAGTCTAGAGCCAGTCCTACCTGCAAATTTATTATCATTAAACTTTTTTATATATCTGATACATAATATATATAAATGATAAATTTTTTTTTTCACAGAATAATACCAAATTTAATTTGATAGAATTTGTATGTAATGATAAAAGAAATGTCGTAAAAAATGAACAGATATTGAAATATGACAATTTAGATGCTAGTGATAAAACGAAATGTATTTTACAAGAAAATAATTATCAATTGATTTCTCAATCTATCATAACATCAAATAAATTAAATAGTGTTGAAAATATAAATTGTTTATCTAATTCTTCAAAATCTGCAAGATCAGATATGGAAAATAAGAAGTTGCATGAAAAAGAATCCAACACTCTTCATAAACCCACTTGTTCAAAAAACTTAGTAAATTCAGATGTCACTGCTACTTCTGTTGAGGAAATTGATGTTGTTACAGTAGATGAAAATACGATCAGTTTTTTAGAAAATTTTAAGCTAAGTATGAGGAAGCCTTTAATGAAGAAATTTTGAAGATAAAAATGAAAATTCTGAACCAACAAGGAACAAATTATAAATAAAGGAAAGTCAACATACTGTACATATGATTGTAGATGTAAATCAAAAGCAATAGTAAAGTTAAAGCACTACTTCAAGTTTTTTTTTGTTTTGTTTTTTTTTCTAGATGCTAAAATTCATGCCTTCCTCTCATTTTCCAGCAATTTACTGATTAAAAACGAACACTATATGAAACAAGAGACTAATACAAAACATGGGGTTAGGCTCCAAAAGTTAACAAAAGTATACTATTCTTTTTTATCACTAAGAGAAATATGTTTATTAATGTTAGACTAGATGTTGCTGTCGAAGAGATTAGTAAAAACTAGTTAGACTCGCGTACAGTGCCGGATCCAATAGGTGCGAGGCCTGATTGAATTTTTTTTTTGCAGGGTCTCTCAAACTTTAAATAACAAAATTAATTAACAGTTAATTTACATATTGAAATATGTTGTTTTATTTTTAATAATAATATACCTAGATATTTATTTTTGTAACATGTACTATTTTTAAATATATAAATTTTGATGTGTTGTGGGGCCCGATTAGTGCATATTGCTCCAATCACCTCAAATCTGGCTCTGCTCATGTAACTGGTTATATAACAAAGAAACAAAGAATACACAAAGATTACACTGTCTTGACTCACAGAAGGTCAGCACTGGAAAGGGGAGTGTGAAACATGGTCACTGTCCCCAAGCGGACAACAGCGCCACCAACCTTTTATTATGTAATGGAAGAACGTTTACAAAACATCGCGACACAATTCATTGTACGTAACAATGTCATATAACATTTGACAATAATTTCAATCATTGATTCCAACAATTAAGCAATCAATAACTTATTTTCAATAAACAACTAACAGTACTGTATTACGCATTAATATTAATTTTAATTAAACAAGGGTGTTTTCTTTTTACAAAGTATTGTCATCTGAGCTTTTTTGTTGATCTTGATCAGAACGATCAGCAATGTCTTCATTTTTTTAATTTTTACCAAAAACTTTTTTGTTCATGACAAAATAGAAATAAAAATATGTTATTAATTGAAAATTTGTTCTATAAGGTCACGTTTGAGGATTTTTCTCCCAGACTTTATTCATATACCGAATTGTTTGATTTAGGAACAGATTGAGTACCAAGTTACCACTGTATTCCATTCATCATTTTTACTAATGATTACTACAATTACAACCTACAATTAACCCCTTAGGAACCATTAGTCACAGTGACCTCTTTTCTTACTGACTCCTTTTTAGCACTTGTCTTTTGGTGTATTACTAGCTTATCAGTTTTTGACATGTTTATATATGCTTATCTTTTTCTTGTTTGTAGACTCAGCAACATTGTCTCCAGGATTACTAGATACAGGTATCTTAGAGAAAGGTATCCTTGAAAAAGATCTTATAAAATTTCATTATAATCTGAGAAAATTATACTTGAATGCACTCAATCATTTGTTTAGATTATACTGTCAACTGTCTTTTAGATGTTTTTCACCTCTTCTCATTTTGATTGGTTGAGCTGGCAGAAATGATGTATTATTGGCTGTATATATGTATCTGTTATTTATAATTTTGTTTATATCAAGTGGCTAAATTGTTCTGCAGGATTCTTGCCTGCCTGCAATGACAAAATCTACAAAAACAATTTACTATCATATGTTTAGTATTTTGGTTTACAATTACTATAAAATAGCAAAATAAAAGCATTTAAATATGACCAACTATTATTTAGGCTGTTTATGTTGGAATAACTATGTTGTATAGTGAATTTTATATTAAAAAATGTCTATTTAGATTTCATTTCTAAGTGTTTATTATTCCAAAGTTTCTTGGAAGGAACCTGGCTTTCCCAAGGCTGACTGGTTTTTCTAAACAAATTTAGTTATGCTACTGGAACCTCCTGTTTTGTCCCCATCTTGTTGGATGGGAAGGGCTTGGTGATCTGTGCTGATTGTATCTGAATGGAATTTTCTTATCTTGCTATGGACAGGTCCAACTAACAAGGACACCCATCAAAGCCAAGATGGACAGTGTAACACATGCTACGAGTGATCTTTTTTGAGTGCCAGGCCCAAATATAAAATCAGAATTAAAAGCTGATATTAATATATTGAAATCAAATCACACGATTTTAATGTCATTTACAAGACACTTACTTGGTTGAAGGAAATATTTTATATTAAAGAGTTAGAGTACTAAAATAATTGTAGTATTCTATTATTTATAAACAAAAATTATTTTGAATATTGTACAGTGAAATATAAATGAAATTGTACAATGTCTGTCAAGTAAATTCTTTTGGTATTCCACTTTAGATATACATGCTATGAGTTTGCTATCCATGCCTTGTAAGATGGCATTTGAAGTTATTCCTAAATTTATTTATTTATTTATTATCCAATTCTCTATAGCTTCTCCTTCTTTTAATGATTAACCAGCATTTTTTGGTAGAATGCATAATGTACAGTACTTATTTTGTATACATATGAAATAAATTACAGAAACTACTGTAGCAATTAATTATTCAATATCTGAATTATTTGCATGATGAAATGATACAATCATATTTAAATCAAAAAATCAAATTCATTTTGATAAATTTTAATCTTTACAATATGGAGTAAACAACAATTAATTATAAACTAATAAATATTTTTGGCAGAATTTATTGTGTTTCCAGATTTTAAATGTACATGAGCAATTGTGATAACCGACAGTGAATGAAAAGTTAATTGTTTTGTTTTTTCGCGAACAAAACGAGGATTAACAAACACTTTCTTGTCAATTTACAAACTATTCTTTAATTTGCTATATTATCTGGTTCTTTGTACTTTGGATCCCAACATGTAGGCGGTGAGGATACAAAATTCGGTATACATAAAACAACTCGATTATTATTATAAGTGCCTATATCTATACTTAATCTACTTACAAACTATAAGAAGGAAGAAAGAGAGAATATAAGTACAGAATAAGGAGAAGGTGGAAATACTCGGATTTCTGCTCTGGTTGCTCCATGATACTGGGCGGGGTTACTGTTGTCTCTGATCATCTACTCCTATTGACGAGGTCTATCTTGGCTCTTTCTTTTCACTTTTAGTAGATCTCTCTCGTTCACTTCATTGATAATCCACTGTCGAATCCATCCAATAAAATTGACAGTCCAGTAGGAAGTTCTTGGCCTACTTTAACAGACTAGATGGCTTCTCTGCCTTGACCTTACTTGTCGAGTTTCAATTCCTAACTTCCGTCATTCCGACTCAGAGCCCATTCTCCTCGACCTTTCTCATTCGAGAGCCGAGATCCCTTCTTCTCTCTCTCTTCTTCTTTCCCTCTCCTTTCTGTTTTTATTATCCTGTTAACGTTGTTTTTCTTGTCGGAGGCATCATTCCCCACCAGATAGTAAAGCAATTAAGAAGGAAGTCTTTTTCTTAGTCAACAGGAAAGGGAGAGAAACAAAAGAAATCTTAAGCCTAACTTAAATTTATAGAATTATTAATTACAAAATACAGTAATATGGCCAATGACCACACAATAAATGCAAATGAAAATATTTGTTATTTAATTATAATTAATTGCTGGATTAAATATTGTTGCTTATTTTAATCTAGTCAAGGCCTAATCTTAACATTGTAGAATCTGAGGCAAGTGTACAGAGGCCCACATACCATATTCTAAATATTTAAAAACTATGCATTAAACTAACAAAACTATTTAATAAAATATGTTCTGTCCTGTCTTGATTACTTGCAATGATGAAACTTATCAATGATTAAACCTTAGGCTTATAAAGAATATTTATAAGCCTAAGGTTTAAATAAATAACACCTAAATGCAATTTTTAGGAAACAACAAGTAACAATTTACTGGTCAAATGTTTTCGACCACAATACATTAGATCCACATACAGATCCCTTCAAGCCAGATTACATGTCCACAAATACAATGTAGAAAAGGGGAATTTTAACACTGCTCTTGCCTGTTATGCTGCTAAACTGGGAATTTTCACCTGTTGGGACAATACTACCCTTTTGCATAGGGTCTTTGACCAACATAACATACGATTGTTGGAGGTCTTAGAAATTTATATAGCTGACAGGAATGAAAACTGCATCAACTCAGATTGTATTCTGGTACCATAAACCTGGAAATATTATTTCGACTGCCACAGAATTTAATATTAATAATTTCATTTTGTAACATTACTGTATATCTTGTAAATATTGCTTATTTTATTCGTGATGTAAATTGTGCATCACAGTCTCTATTGAACACCTTTTTGAATGTTTAAAAACTGGAATGCAGCAATGTTTGAATGATAGAACTATTTCTTTATATTTATTCCTAATGAGGGATGATAAATTTTGGCAAAAAATGTTTGACCAGTAAATTGTTATTGTTGTTTGCTGGAAATTGCATTTAGGTGTTATTTATTTGAACATTATACAGTTCCAGTTTATGTGTGACTTTTTTTTTTAACCTAAGATTTGACTAAAAGTCAGTAACATATTGAAGTTAACTGAATTTAATTACCATTACTAAAGTCTGAGTGTTCTATTGATGGGCTTGTGATCACCCCATCAACATAATACTCAGATATATGCAATAATGTGCAATACAATAATAAATGAATTTTTACATATATGAAGCATGCAATACCATAAGGTTGTAAATGCCATTTTTCTCAAAATACGTATTATTGAAGAAATGAATTTTAAATGCAATGTTTTTTCCTACAAAAAAATATTGTGGTGATAGTGGCGCTCTAAGTGGCTATATTTTGAAGATGAATTTATGTGCAAGCCATAATGTTTTAAGCGCCAAAGTGCAAGCCACATGACTTTTGGCATGTAAAATGTTACGGTTTACATTTACATCATTTTGTTATTCCAATTTGTAATGCAGTGAGTTTTTTTATGCAGAACCCGATAACTGAATGCCAGTTTATTAACAGTTAACCTGTATCACCTTATTATTTGATATTTCAAAATAATATTTGGACTTCCATTAATCTTTCAAATTTGAAGTTTTTAAATTCATTTTAACTTTTATTACACTAAATTAATACCTTATTGTTTATATTTTCTTTTATTTATCATAATTATATTACAATTGATAAAGATTACAGCCCAGTTCAAGTATCAGAATTGTGGGCCCAACATTGTTGAAGCCAGGAAGCAGTCACTAATAGATTATTGCCAGTTTTTAATGTTAAAATTGATATTAAATTTGTAAATTGTGTTTAATAATTTAAATGCAAGTTTTTGGTATTCAAAACTATTTTTCAGCTGTAGAAACATTAATTTTATGATTGCAATTGTTTTTGGCATTTACAACTTTATGCACTTGCACAATTTTGGCATTTACAACGTTATGGCTCTAACCCTGTTTTTAAACTTTTTTTCTTTCCTTACTATCGTACTTAGGTGTTTGAAATTAAACCCAATGTTTTATTCCAAAGTGTAAATTGTTAAAATAATTTTTATAGCATTTGATTAAAGCTTGTTCATTAGGAAAAGTGTTTTTTCTCTCTCCTGAAAAGTTTGTTTTTTGGCATTTACAACATTATGGCATTGCACGCTTCATATATCTTTTTAAATTACAAACATTTCTACACCATATTCTAAAATTAGATATTGGAACTGCTTTATCAGGTAGACAAGTACTTTATTATAATTATGTAATAATGATTTTGGCCTTTTTAAACCAATTTCAGTTACAGAAAATTCTTGCTATGGAACATTGAATGTTGCAAAATCAAACAATAGATTAAATTAAAATTAACAAATGAATATACAAATATTAAAACACTATTAAAATTAATTTGAATAAAACTTAATTATAAAATAAACAAAAAATAAAAATTAAAGCTTTAAAGATTTTAAATAAGATAAGCATTCTAATATGTTTATATTCATTCAATCAAAATATATAGAATGATATTACTATTTAGAGGTTTCTTCATAAGAAATAACAATGTAAATGGCTAAGTAAGTTAAGTATGTGAAAAATATTAAATATTTATTAATAATTCAAATTCTGCTATTTATAGTAGTATTATTCAATGTTTATCTATTATAGCAAATTAGAGACAAAAGAATAAACAACAACTTTTTACCAGAAAATTGGAACTGTACATGTAGAAAATCACACCTAAATGCAAAATTTCCAGCAAAGAAACATCCAAATTCAATATTTCAAGGTCTTTAGCCACTACTTTATTGGCCCACTTCAGGAAATGTAAAATGAAAAACCGTTTTATATTGGATTTGGGTGTTTCTTTGCTGGAAATTTTGCATTTAGGTGTGATTCTCTATATAGACAAAAGTTTCATAAAATTGACTAAGAAATAAAAACTTTTACTGTTCAAAATTTTTCAGATGTTGGAATGCTTGTTATGAAGAATGCAATGAATGCAATTGTTATCAATGCAATGAAATCTGCACTTCATGCTGGACTTGATTCCTGTACAGAGAAGCTACACCAATTAAAGGGTTAATCAGTATATTTTTAAATTTTAATTTAATATATTTTTATATAAAATGTATTGTTATTAATCTAATGACACTATTGTTATATAGGCAACATCCACCACTACAAGTCAGACAGAAGGATTACAAACCCTTTCAAGAAGGATACACTTCATGTGATAGAAAATTCTATTAATTCAAAAATGGAATATTAAATATTTGAAATGAAGGTATTGGAAAAACAAAAATACATAAATGTATAGAAGGGTTCATTAAAACTTTTTGCATTGAAATCTAAATCAAATGTAAAAAATTCCATCTTGAGAGATTTCAATTTATTTTACAATGACAAATGTATTATTATTTTTTATGCACATTGAATTTGTTTATATTAATAAAAGTAACATGTTTATATTGAAACTTTATAATATTAATATTAAAGCATTGAAATTTTTTCAGGTATTAGAAATTTTTAACATCATAAGCAAGTTATATTTATTTTTAAATAAAAGTGTGTGTGTGTGTGTGTGTGTGTGTGTTATATATATATATATATATATATGTAAAGCAGAAGGTCTCTCTAAATTGAACATTTTTTGGGCTGCAATTTGAAAAAATTGTACCTACTATCTTCTATCCGTCCATCTGTCTTTCCTT
The DNA here is from genome assembly GCF_030686945.1 of Centruroides vittatus. Lineage (NCBI taxonomy): Eukaryota > Metazoa > Arthropoda > Arachnida > Scorpiones > Buthidae > Centruroides > Centruroides vittatus. The sequence goes on from NW_027120784.1 coordinate 48,286, forward strand.
AATCTCAAAAACAAGGTAGATAGATGAAAGACCAGACCAGGTATGGAAACCTTAGGCCCCAATTAACTATATAAGAACTTTCAATGAAAACTGGAAGTCACATTATTTCAATTCAAATATTTTCCCCCCGAAAGGTGTTAGATAGATGACTGGCACAGCTCTGTTGTTAAAAGAAAAGTATGATGTACAGGGGCAAACCATTACTAATTTGAGGCAGATAGAATATATTTTAAATTAAATAAATTGAAACTATGATTAAAAATTTCAGCCCAGTATTGTGGCAATGTCATAATAAATAATTGCTCATTAAGTTACTGTTTTATCTGTTTAGTTCTAAGCAATGTGATAAAAATTCTGTAAAGAATCTATAGGAAAGATGCTTATTTTATAATTTTTGAATTTAACAATCATCAGTTTTAAATTTTAAAGTTATTTGTATTGAAAATCTAAAATTACAAATATTTTTATATGTAATTATTGTCAATTTAAGACCTGTTCTGCATTCATCAGATTTTATAAGAAATGATCATGTTTTAATTACAATCCTTTGAATGTTTTAATTAATCACACATAATTTATTATGAAATAAAATAGTAATAAACAAGTTATTTATTTCTATAACTGTAGAATTAGTTTTTCTTCCTAAGCTTATTTAATTGTAGAACATGGAGGCAATAGAAATTATAAAAAATATTTGTGCATACTCAAGATAACTTATTTAATTTACTTTCTACCATGAAACATAAGAAATAAAGAATCAAAACTAAATTATTATAAATATCTTCATTGAAATCACTTCATTATATTAATATAAATTAGTAAAATTTTAAAATTATAAAAATTTCAACACAGTAATAACAAATTCAATGTTCTAATTTAATTTGATTGTAAACTAATTTGTAAACTGCAAAAATTAAAAGTAATGTCTGGTAATATGAATACAATTTTAAAAATGGTTTTACACAAAAATATCAAAGATAAAATCTGGAATGTTGTACAGTGCAGTAAACTTTATAATATAGAACAATAGTAGTAATTTACATCTTTTTGGTTGCTGGGATTCGCTCTTATTTAGCAAACGTTTTCAATTTAGTCTAATAGACTATTCTCAGGCTACAATCTTTCTTGGAACATGTTCCAAGAAACAGTACAGTATCTTGTTACGTTTTAAAGCATTTTCATAGCTTTATCAATATCGACAATAGATAGCCTATTTTTAGATTTATATATAAATAAAATCTTGATATAAAGTTCTCAGAATATATTTTGTAACTTTATTCAGATTTTCATCTAGATAAAGTTAAAAATATATTTCAAATAAGATAGCTTGTACAGTAAGTTACATATAGACAATATTAGTGATAAAAGTCGTTTGAGAGTGAAAACAGCTAACAGAATGGGAAATATTATAACACGAATACAGTGAAATACTAGAAAATATTCAATACACAGCCTCACTAGACTTTTATTAATAGGTGTTAATTTTTTTCGGATCGAAAAATAGTTTTTTTTAATCGAAATATTTTATTAACTTGAAGAGATTACAATATTAATGTAAAAAATACAGGGTCAATGTTAATAATAGGCCTATTTAGAACAAGAAATATACTTTAAAGTCATAAGTTTATATATTCTAATCCTTTACATTATCAATTATTCATAATGTACTCTACGGTTTCGGTAGGAGTTTATTGCTTTCGTAAACAATATTCACAAGTCCTTTCTATTTCTACTATCTGCTATGATTGGTAAAACGAGAAAAAAGTGGAACAGGCTAATACAAAGTGTCAACTCACTATATGACTGAAATATAAAACTAGTTTATTATATAATTTCACTTATTATTCATTTGTAATTGTTACTATTTTTTACACTTTGAAATCTTTCAAAAATTTCAAAGTAACGTCAACTAATGACTTCAATTGCTAATTAATCGCTTGAAAATCTGTTAAGTGGACACGATTTTCGTAATTTATGTCTTTATCGACGTCGATAGAGGCGTGGCAAACCATCAAGAATGCTTTTGTATGAGCAGATATCTCAACCAATAACCATCGATGATGACGACCAATCATTGTCCTGAGAGCGTGGTAAACCAATAGCAGCCTAGCTACCTGCTTCGTAGTGGTAACTGGTTTCCGGTTGGTTTTAGACTGACATCTCTCGCGCATCAGTAGATCGAATAAGGCGTGTCAAATGACCGTGAGCAAATCTATTGACCGTATTCATAACGCCAGGTGGCAGCACCAGCACCAAAACATCCTGGACTCTTGGCACAGTACTTCCGGTTCTTTTTTTTTTCCTTGCTTACCCAAGTAAACATCTGTTCCGAACTTTTTTTAACACATTCTGAAAATATTTCAGTTACTATGTAATTGAAACAAAATGATGAGAGTTTTTGCACTACATGTTGCCAGAAAACTATCGAAATTCATCAGAAATTTTTGTAAAAATTCTTAACAATATTCTCAATCCACAATTTCTTCTTATTTTAATATATATATAATTTAATACTTTACAGAGAAAGTAGACAATATAAAAATTCCCCCAGACGTTATCTTAATTTGCTATTTTATTTTTCGATTTTCGTAAGTATATTTTTATAAAAAGTGAAAATGGGTCAACAGAAACTGCTTCTAAAATTGAACTGATGCGAAAAGAAACTGGATTTTATATATTATATTAAAAAAATAATAAATAAAAGAAAAAACTCTCCGTGACACCACAATAACTAATTAGAGATCTTTTATTAGAACGATGTACTGTTACGTTATTTTGCACACTATCTTCAACCACTCACGACTTATTAACTAAAGTAATAAATATAATTTATGTATTGATGAAAGTATATAAATCTACTGTATACATTATATACAAAGATGATTGCTTGTAGGTTATAATTTTGTTTATAAAATGTATCTAAGATTTGTATTTTTAGATGTTTTTAAATAAATTTCTAACTATAATTTGGGGTAATTTAATAGAGTTATACCCCAACTGAGTAGCGATACATTAAACAATTATTACAGTATCAAATTATATATAGTTTCATCTGTGTAAAATTACTTATATATGCAGAAATAGAAATATGTTGTAACAAGCTTATACAAAGAGTTTTCCAAGTAATTTTAACTTAAATTTATTACTTTAAAGCTAATATATTTGATTAAAATGTACATGTATACTGTGCAATAGTGTATTGAAGATATAAACATGAAATATATTCAATAGCTTCTTTCAGTGGCATAAATGTTCTTATATTTCACTGACATTAAAGTTTTTAGAGTAAATATTACTTTAAAGCAGTATCATATTTAAATTAAAATTGATGATAAAGAAACTTTCATTTTGTTTTTTATTAAAATTAATTTTTAGGAGCAGTAATTCCATCTTTGGCTAGCCTTTCACTGCCTAATTTTCTAGAACCATTTAAAGTTTAATTAAATTATTTTTTAACATTTTTGTAAGTTTTTCCCCTTTATAAAATTCTATACATAGGACCTCTTTAGACAATAGGCTATATATATGAAATATATTTTAAAATTATTTTGTATGGAGCATTATCTTCATATAAGAACCCTATAGAAAATTTTTAAAAAATCGAAAATATTTAATTTAAATATAAATAAGAGTTTTTTGAGTAATTGTAGACACTTCTGAATAGTATTGAGTAAACAAAACAAGAATAAGAGAGGAATGTTGCACTTTATTCTCTGAAAAAAGCGTCAAAGAAATGGAGAAGAAAGTCGAATTAAATTTAGTTTTATGTATAAACAATAATATATCCTAACAATAATTTTATGAGAGAATATAATTATTTAAAAAAAGCCGAAAAACAATTTTCGTAATTCATTTTCTATGCTTTAAAAATGTCGTGATATTAATTTTTTACACGCGGTTACTTGTCATGTAATAAGTACTCATCAAATAATAAATAAATAAATAAAACGTTGGTAATGC
>NW_027120785.1:0-16230 GCF_030686945.1 Centruroides vittatus
TTTATTTTAATTTTCTCTCTTTTATTGTAATTTCTCGAGAACTAAAGGATATTCCAAAACAAAGATGGAGAACCCAACTACTCGTGAAAATTCTACAACTTCACGAAATGGTTAAGGTATTTTATAAGAATTTTTTAACGACTATAGTCGTCCTTCATCACTGCCACTCGATCGTCTTGGACGACTATTCTCGTCCTTCACTGTTAAGAGGTTAATAATAATAATAAATATTATTGAGTATGGCGCCATCTATTACGAATATTTACTGTTAGAAATTTTATATTTTTAATTCTTATAATAAATGCTTTATTTTTAGGTTTGTGATGAGTTTCACTAAAAATTCTAAATGCTAATAACAAATTAAATTGTTAATAACACTTATCCCTTTTTAAATACAACACGTGATCCCTCTATTTCTTCATCTTCATTTTAGTCACTAAATTTTATTGGTATCGATGGTCTTTATACACAAGCTACCATGCTGAATTTTATTTTTTAATGTTTTTTTATACTGAGATATTAAATGAAACATGTACAAACGCATGCACGAGCATAAATATTCACGTAATTTTACCCCTTTTTTAACTTTTTTGTTTTCGGTGAGTTAAATCATTGAAATTTGCAAACAATTGAAGAATCAAGTTCGACATTATTCCAATATTTCCTCTTTTTTTATATATACGTAATGTCAGGGAAAGAAGGACAATACGATATTTTGACATTAAAATTACTTTTATTAACGTTAAAAAACGAAAAACACTAAGATATCGATAATTTTGAATAAAATTCTTTTCTCACTGTAATTAAATATTAAAGTATGTTTTATTTACGATGCAACAATAAATGAATGTCCAATGATTTTTCATTGGTGAATACTGCAGGACAAATGTGACATTCGAATAGGCCTGAAGATGATTTGTTAAAAGTTCTGTTCGATATACTTTGTTGTTCTGCAGTTTGTGAATGGAAATTCTGAAGTTTTTGTTTTGATTTTGCATTTTCCTTTATGATTTTGTCATCTTCTGTTTTTGAATCTACAATTTCTATTTCATTTTTATCTTCGAATCTCGGTGAATCTCTTAAATTCATTGCCTCAGTTTGTTTTGTTGAACTTTCACCTTTAGAATCATCAACAACAGTTCGCAAGCTTTTAGAATTTTCTGTAATTTCCTATGAAATAAAATTTTTAGATGTTAGAAAAATACTTTGTACAAATACAAAAACCGTTTAGTATTATAACCGCTAAACGGACTTTCAAATGAATTATGGAACTTTTGGAGGTTTGTCGTTCAGCTTTTTAATAAACAAGCAAAAACTTGCGGAAAACATTTAAATCATTTAAAATCATTTAAACTTATCATTCTTTACTTACAAAAACAGCGTATTTTAAGATATGTTACCGTAAAGACAGCAAAAATCTTTTATAACTCTGAAATAGGAGTGATATAGTTTCAATTTATTTTAGTTATTGTTGTAAGTGCAGCAGAAATTTTTCTCTAACGTAGAACGTGTCACTTGATAAATTGGACAGTTCAGTATTTTGTTTCAGAAATTATTAAGTAAATTTTACGCAAAAAAATGCAAAAAACTAGTGTTTCGTACATAAAGTCGTACGTAAACTTTCTGAATTTAAAAATTATTCTATCATAAACTGTTTTATCATATAAATTAATTTCCTGCAATAACAAAATTACTCTTTTTATCCCCCTTTGCTTTTTGTGCATGTTTTGTCCATCTCGTTTGTTAATAATAAACAGAAATCTAGGAGAAAAGTGCGTATTGAAACTAAAAAATTTTGTCAGTTTTCATGCTGTCAATACTTTTTTAAATTTGTTTTTTTTGTGATAGAACTATTTATTGAAATATTCAGGATTTTTTCATTTATTTTATAATGCATTAAAAACTAACTGCTCAGGCTTCGAGATTATGAATGACATAATGATTGTTTGAGCGCAGTCACATATTTCAGGAAAAATAGTTCCACAACACTATCAAGAGGACCGTAGAATAATCTGAAACCCTAATAACTCTAACATCGTGTGTTTTTTTTTGTCTGCAAAACTAAAAGAAATGACATAACTTATTGAGAAATAATTATATGAAAATAAAGAACACCATGCAAATATTTTTGAAAAATTCAATGCTGGAAATTTGATATAAAGTATTTTCGATGTGATTTTCTTTATTGCTAATTATTTGATGTTTAACAATGAGGCGATATATTACTGAGTCGTATTATCATATTTGTTAGGTAAGTTATGGCAACGCAATCCTTGGGCGATCAGTTTAGGGTGTCTTTTTTTAAGGGTAACCAGCTTATATTCAGACAATAAAGACGTGGACAAAAGCCGGAAAACTGTACGTGGTCAACCCGTCCTGACAAGGCGCAAACCCATGACAGAATTCACTGTGTTCAGGGAACAGAACCGCTTGGAAACTGGTGATCCCGTGTTATCATTCGTACTGTCTCAATAAAGTCCACTTTTCTGTGCAGAACATTCTATTACATCTCCATTAAGTTATGTCTACCAGCTCTTGAAAACATCTACGTAACTTTGATGTGTACTCTTCGTATACCAATTGAGATAATTTCAACAATACAAATTTGAGTATATTCTTGAAAAAATGTGCTTCTGGCCTCATCTACATTGCCGCGCTGAGCGGAGTTGACCTGGAATGTCGAGCGTATTCCTAACCGTCTGGATAATCCAGCGTGGATCTGTGTAAATTCATGTGAGCATTGCAAAAAATACACGTTTACTGCATGCAGAGTACTGAGCAATACAATTTTAAAAATCGCATATCTGACCATCAGCAACATGAGGTATCATGTATATTTCAAAAAGTTTTTTTGTGATTTCTATGATTTTATTATTAATTTCGTGTAGGTAATATAGAGAATTTTTACTTCAACATTTTAGTATTAAGATTGATAATATAAAACTCCGCAACATGTAGGCAATCTGTCAAAGGAATTTGTCTTCCGAATTACGTTCTATGAGAAACTGCTCTTTATTTCAGTTTTAAACACGTGAAGAAATGTCGTAAGACTCGATGTGGTGAAGAGTGAATGAAGAGCAAACCTGCGACTTCAACGAGTGTTCAGTGATTTTACTCATTAGGTCGCTGGTGGGCTATTCCTCCGTTAGTTGGGAATTGATAAGTCAACTGGCTTCTGTATTTCCGCAAAGTCAGACGTCTTACAAGAAACACGTCTGATTTTTCAAATCTCAAATTACATACCGACTAGATTATCGTAACTACAAGCAACTAGTTTTAACATAAGAGAATAATAATCGTTTAAGCACAAATTAAAACACAGGAAAAATATCTATAATTACACAGTGTACAATAATAAACTGATATAAGTGTATAATTTCGCATAGTAAAGAAATAACGAATAAAATATTTCAATACGTACTTCAAAAAGGGAATGATTCTGAAACACGTGTCTGTCTAAATGATCTAATTCGATATATAGTTTATCGCATTCATTGCAGCTCAGTAATTCTTTTGAACTTGCTATCTTCCGGAGTGTATGATGTTTGTCATTGATGTGCAATTTCAAGCTAGTTAATGCTGTATACTTTCTATCACAATAACCGCAATGAAATCGCTTATCTTTCGTAGGATGATTCATGATTTCAGTTACGTGTACTTCCTTAATCTGAGAGCCAAATAAGAATTTTTTATTTATATAAATTTTTGCATTATAAATGGTTTCGCTTAGCAACTTTACTGCTTTTTTCAAACTAATAACAATTCGTTAATTATTTTATTGTTTCTTCACAAAGCGTTAAAATTGATGTCATTGTTAACCAATTATTATAAACTTCTCAGATGACTCAAACGGTTAAAGGTTCAATCTACTATTCTTAGGTATCTGGAATTGAATCCGCGCGACTGAAATTCTCCACGAAGTTTTAAAGGCGAGTTGTCTTAAATAATCAGGCATCATTTCTGTATCAACCACCTGCCGTGTTGTTAGCATGACAATCACGATAGTCCAAAAATGGCGTTTTCAGTGCTTACAATGCTAGAAAAAGTGAAAAATCAAATACTAAAATATTCAGTTTTGACAAGTTATCTTAAATATTGGATTATAAATTTAGAATATAAATACAAAATGCTTATTTTATTACTACTGTAAATAGTTTGAAATTTCAAGTAGAGGTATTCAACTATTATCATTTAAAGTAAATTAAGCTCTCTTTGAATACAATAAAGTGATATGAAAATAAAGTATTGAAGATATGTAGAAAACAAATAATTTTACGTGGCCAGCTAGTTAATGAAGCGACAAGCAGTGTTAAACTTTAATTAGTATTTTCTGGGCACCGCGGCATATAACACGAAAACACGTGCGCCCTTGCAGGGCGCACTTGTGCGTTTTCAAAATTTTATATCGAGACCACAGCTCGCATGTTAAATGTGCATCGTAAAGATCAAAAGAAAAGTTTGTCATAGAAATCAATGTAAATTTACAAAAATCATCAACTCGATTGACATGTAGCGCGCGATCAGTTGGCAAACGAAATCCTATCTTTAAACTTCACGTGGCAAATTTTGACATCAATGGATGGCGCCATATAACGTTGCCGTCATAGCTAAGTAACTCTTTGCTGAATTTTCTTCTATAAGATACAATTATTATTATTTATCAATGGGCACTCGTGTACAATGGACGGAGATTATTGGGAAATGTTTTATTTAAATTTTAATAATTCACGTGTTTAATCGATTTTTTTCCCTTTTTATCATAATAAACCGCTTTTGTAAGTGTAACATTTTTAATATTTTCTGACAAAAAATAAAGCTTTTACATAAAATCAAAAGATAATCGTTCGTTTTATAAATTTATGAAACATCCATTTCTTATCACGTAGACTAGTCAAAGATCCAAACGCGATCAAATAAAATAGAAACAGTATCGAATAAAAGTTACAGTATCTCGGTCACACACGTGTCTGGAAACTTTTACGCCCCTCTTGCCGTCACGTGACATAATGTTTATGCATGCAACATATATAACATTTATATAAGTGGCTACGCAGTATAATTGTTCTACGATACTAGCATTCAGTGTGCTCTCTAAACAAAAGTGTTGAACTTACTATTATGTAAGAAAAGAATGACTAACTAATTATTTTTAATTAAACAATATTTTTTATTTAACCATAACTTAATTCACGTGCTTAAAAAAGATTATGATAAGAATCATTTCAAGTGTTAGTCCTGCAGTGAATCCAAAAGACAAAATATGTCTGCAGTGTTTTCCCTCTTCATTTACTACAATTTCAATGGTCTACGGCTGGAAATTTTTTTACTCCTTGCTCCTGTGTCTTTAACATTGATGGTCACTTCCGAAAACTTTTTAGCTTTTACATCTCATTTATTGAATGCCTTTATTGGATGCATTCCTTTCTTCTTATATGTATGACAATTCCTTACATATCGGATGTAACTCCTTGCTTTTCCTGGTACTCGGCATACGAATATGACATATTTGTCAGAGTATCTGTTGCGACTATTACTTTGGCTCTGGCTGCAGTATTCAGTATTGTCAGAAGAGTCAAACTGAATCCAAGAATACAATTAAAAACGTCATATTGTTTTCCTAAACATCAGTTATATGCTACTGTTAATACACTACGACTTGTCGCAGTAATTATAACTGTTACTTTTACGATACGTATTGAATGTATAATCGCTTTTTTATTTTATCCGGCATTAGAAAAAGGAAATTCTTTTAAATATGAACCATTTATATGCTTAATTGAAGTTGGTCTCTGCGGCACTTTATTCGTTGGCGCTGTAGAGTACATCGTTTTGTTCCTCGTTTTGCTTTACCTTACTTTAATAAAGGCATTCGAGAAAGTATCAGAAAGTTTGTATCTGCTGAAAAAGAGCATTCCAAATTTGAAATCTGAACTGAATGAAATTATAGCGCAACATGATGAACTTTGGAATTTTACCAATCAACTCAACCGACCGTTCAATTACGTATTCACAATAATGTACGTTACTTTATTAATGGAAACGAATCTAATGTACTTTATTTTCAACTTTTCTGAAGTAAAGTTTCAGTTGAAAGTTTTGTTTTTTTTACTCTGTGCTACACTTACTTTTGTCTGTATTTTAAACGGATTCTTGTTATCAGCTTTCACATCTGCTGTAAAGAATTTTGATCGAAATTTCAGTATTTACTACATTTGCAAACATTTTAACACGTGTTATATATATTTTTTTTCAGATGCAAACGTCTTTTCAAGATGTGGGAAGATTTGCTGAGTGTGATCTCGAATTGGAACAGAAATTAAAGGTTTGATATGTTTAAAATATATCTTTATGTAGTAAAACGTTTGTTGTGCTTTTGTCTAATAATAAAAGTTAATAATTTTTTAGATTTTGAATTTTATGAAAAGGTTCGGCAAAGAATCCCTGTGTCTGTCGTGCAGAAATTACTTTAAGATTACAAAAAAGTTTCCAATAAAAGTAATCTTTACAAGAAATTTGAGTAATGTTGATTTTATAAATTAAATTGAATTTCGCATTTAAACATTTCAGATGGAAAGTTCTCTACGTTCCATATTTTCTGGTCTTTCAAATATAAAAAATGCTTCGAAACATGAAACTTAAAAACTCCAAAGAACATTTTCATTTTGAAAGGCAACTTTAACAAACAATTGTTTGTTAAAATGCAACGTGACAATCACTAAAGTTTATTAGAGTTTATAAATTATTTGTTTCAAACTATCGATGTTCGGTTTTATTTTATGGTAACCTCTCATTTAATGAAGATTCACGCAATGTAGACAATTTTAGAAAATTAATTTCGCAGCGTTATGAGCAATTGATTTAATTTTATGATTAGCACCCGAAAATTGAGCTAGAAACTCAAAAACACGTTGTAATCTGCAACATATATTTATTGATGTATAACCGTTGATTATAAATAATGATATGACTCAGTTCTGTAACGATCTATGATGCAGAATCTGAAATAAACTGTGAAATAATTTTATTTTAAAATACGTTGTTGTTAATTGTAATTTGTGAAGAAACATTTTATTATATATTCATCTTAAAAGTCTGTAATCACGCATTTATAATGATTGAAACTTTGAACAGAATTCTCTTCTGTAAATAGAAATATATTAGTCATAAAAGTTAAAATCGTTATATCGTTTAGTATTATGCAGAATATCGTTTAGAATGGAAGACACAATTGACAGTTTTCTGTTATTGCGTATTTTGAATTTAAAATAATTGTTATTAATTGTGTAATGGTTTGTTGAAGTATAATTACAAAAGACAAAATTACAGACAACCAAGGTTCTTTAGCAAGTAGCAGGTAAATTATACGTGGCTAAGGCAAAAAAAGAAAAAGAAAAAGAAAACAATTTAATAAAATTAATCTTTGTTGCTTAATTTTAAACCGTTCTGTTATATTATATTGTGAGAAGGCGGGGGGCGATAAGGAGTCTTCCCGTTTGCCACTTAATCGGAGACACGTCGGTTAGACCTGCTCACGTCGTCTGTGGATGGCTTTTCACGATGGCTAAAGATGGCAAGATCTTTGTCCTGTCAGGCTGACACCAGTAAGCATAAGATTAGGATAATTTAAATCGCCTCCTATCTCGCGATTCTTAACAGAATTTATGAGTAGGAGGGCTCGTTAAACGATCGAGTGGGGAGCGCGGTGGGTAAGTCAATAAGGTGCTCGATTTCCTATTAAGACAGGTAGACAGGTTAACGAGTACCAAAAATAGAAAACTTTAATATAGATTTAAAGCTAGGATACACAAGATTACAAAGGATATGGCTAAATATGGCGATTATAAGATCATACAAATGCGGCACGACTATCCTATTTCCTATGCGGCGTGAAGCGTGCATAATTTCCTGAGAGAGAGAAAGAGTTTACATTCCCAAAATCATTTCGTGGCGTCATCTCTTACATTTTATTTTAAAAATTTTAAATTTTTATCTAATAGGAAATCTTAATTTTGAAAATATAGAGGGAATTTTATGAAATGTAAATGCCAAAAACAAGTTAAATCGGCATTAATTTAAATTGTTCCTTGCCGAATATATGATACACTACCCCTATTTATATCCTCACCCTCTCAGCCTTCAATCACCAAAATTTAATAGTCCCAGTTCGTGTAATAAACAAACCTCTCTGCAAATTTTCGGAAATTTCTGACAAAAAACACGAGGATTTATTAAGCTTCAAACAGGATTAACTTAATTGTGCCCCCCACATAGTAAAACCAATACATAAAAAAACTACCCTCGAATATTTTTGCATTTCTCGACGTTTAAAAGTGCCCTGAATAACAAAAATGTAAAAATCTAAAAAAGTGTTGAGTGTGACTTGATTTGTGTTAAATGCGCATTGTTACTCTGTGTAAAGTAAGTTTATGCAGTGTAAAATTTTACACACCTTATTTGTCTAGTTGCAGATTGCGTAGTGGAAGAATAATTTACAAATCTTGAAGAATAAAATGTAGAAGTGAATTACTTTCATACTTATACACTGTAAAATGTTATTATTTATATTAGCGTTTTAAGTTGATTGACTATTTGATTAATTAAGAACATAAAAATATAGAATCTCAAGTCTTGATTTCTTATGTAAAACGATAAAATGAGCGCCATTTTAATGAACTACATTCATTTTTTATATAATGAATTAATCCAGTAAAGTAAACATTTATTGTTTTTGAATTTTTATTTGTTTCAATTTTGAAATTACGGAACTCATTCTGCATCTATGTCTATAAAGTAAATAAAAGATAAAATTTATATGTTTATCAATCAAGAAAACTGTCAAAATTTCATATATATATATATATTATTAGATCGAAATACACAAGAATTTATTTCTCTTAGATTGATATTTACTCAACTAAATTGAAATATTATTGATTATTCATTCTTTATATTAATGCCATGCACTAAGATATATATTCAGTCTAAAGTTCGTATATAAATTTTATATAATACCAAAATATATTAGATTTTCTTTTGGTACAGAAATTATATTAAAATTAAAACTTTTAAAAGACTTGGAATCAATTTTTCTTTTCTGTACCATTTTTATTTATTAAATAAAAATGAATGTAATTTTCTTAAAACGTTTCTAATATCACCCTGTTTAAGTGATGATAAATATCGATGGAGCATTATATGTTTTCAAGCATTTAACATAAGTATTACCATATAACAAAATTATAAGATATATTTATGGTGATAACTCTTGGTTATATGTAAATAAATCCGCGAAAATACGGTAATTGAATCGTAAAGAGAATGTATTTAGCGAACAAACTGCAACTGAAAAATAAAATTAATCGGATGTAACAAAATAGTTGTTAAATAAATGCTAAGAAAGCATTCTTCTGACTGCTATAACATCACTGACTGAAAGTGATGAAGTGATACTTAACACAATAAGAACAACTAAAGGCTTATTTGCATTAGTAGCCATAGTTGTTAGTGTGGCTGAGTATCGATCCTGACCTTGAAAATAACACCCCCCGCTCAAATTTTACACAAAACCGATGTAAAAATATAAAGTTGACATAATTTATACGGAACTGGCACGTTTATTTTTGCGTTTTTAGATGAAATTACAAAAAAAATAGAATAAAATAAACACAAAGAAGCACTTTGATTATTTCATTAGTATTTTACATCGTTAAAAAAGAAGATATCTAGAAATTAACTAAACATATAATCGCTGTTTTAAATATTGACATTTTCGCAGTTTCACAATTAAAATTCATTTGTTCTTTGTGACGTAACTTTATGTGACATATGTTTTCGTTTTTATAATGCCTCTCTGGAAAGGGATGTGTAACCTAACTTAAACAGATATGCCGGTTTTTACTTTACGGAAATATTAATTTTCACGGTCTCCATCCGACAGACCGACATGTGGCCAATCCGCGGAAATACGGCACATGATCTTAAGATTACGTTGCTTCAATTATTTAAAGTTGATCAAGATGTTTCGTCACACGCCACGTGAACAATTATAGAATTTAATTTCTCACAAGTTGAGTTTTCTAAATAAAGGCAAACTCCTCTACGTGTGAATTGAAACGAAAACTTGACTAATCTCTTTTATTACAACGAACAAATTTTGTGTAAATTGCGTGTTTATTAAAGTAGGATCACTTTTCTAGGATGGCCGCGGATGGTTAGCTTCGGCTTTCAACTGGGAGAACTCTGATTAGAGACTCTGCGTTGTGTGGTATTGCTCTTCTAGTTGAAGAGCAGTACCATACAATGCAGGTCTGATACCAATCAATACTGGACAGGTCTTATCGCACTTCTCAGCATCTTGTGAACTCCAGCATATTTTCTCTTTCGGGCCTCTAATTCCACAGCAACAGAAGGTGGAATTACATTAATTATAACATTGTTATGTAACGCGATATAAGTAAAATACTACTTTTTGAAAATGTAATTTTGTAAGATAATTACGGTGTGAATGAAATTATGGTTATATTTCATAAACAATTATAAATAAACAGTCATTTTCATTATGTCTCGAATCTCATCACGGTAATGAGTAAAATTTCCAAACAGTATCGGCATTTCTGTAAATTCGGACGGTTAAACGCATTTTTTTTATTAATATGGACCTAATTTGGAGTAATGTTAAAGAATTCGTTACTCTAATCATAATTTATCAATAATTGCACACAGTAAACAATATTAAATCATAAATTATTGTATTTTTTAAAAAATACATCATAAATGCAAATAAAAGCCGTAATATAAACAATTAATAAATGGTTAATGTTGCCTTAGGTAGCCAAGATGGCGGCTCGTCTCTGAAACACTAGGTACGCACCTACTAACCTAACCTAACCCAATCCGATTTCAATAAATTACCCCTATTCTAATATTTTGGTTGGCAATAATTATGGTAATTTATTACAATAGGTTAGGTTAGGTTAGGTTAGTACGTGCGTACCTACTGTTTCAGAGACGAGCCGCCATCTTGGCTACCTAAGGCAACATTAACCTAATAAATATTATCAGTAAATGAAAACTGTCCCATAACCCTTTTTCTGCTGTTTTTGCAAAAAGTTTTTTCCAACAATTTATTAATTTCTTGTATTATTATTATTATTATTTTACGAAACAATGAAATTATCCAATAATAAAATTCGCAGTGGTCTAATCAAACAACATTAAATATTCTCTTATAGAATATATAATTTAAAAAATCCAAATTACCAGAAAATTATGTGAATGAAATCTTATATAATGTTGTAATTATTATTTTTACATAATACTCAAAAAGCCATTTTCTGCCTATTATAAATAGATTTTTATATAATTAAGAAAATGAAAATGCCTGGATAAAAATGCAAATAAAGTGGCCCCGAAAATTTTTTACTGTTTAGATAGATGCGTTTGTATTTACTATCGAAGACATAATTAAATGATTATAGAAAGATCTGAAATAATTATCTGAAATTTTCTGTGAAACAATGAAATATTAAATATTTTGAAAAATTTGTGGAAATTGAGATTGCTACTTTACACAAATTAAATGCATTCTTACATAAAACAAAAATTGTGAGGATGCCGGAAATAAAAATCCAATTACATTAAGTTGAATATTCCAAATTGCTTTCTGCCAATAAATAGTTTCTATAGACATCGAAGGTACTATATTCAATATGCCATAAAATAACAGAAATCGATTGTTGGGAATTGTGTTCTATTTTGATAAATTTAAGATGATGTTTAAAATATAAATATAAAAGCATTTTACTTGTAATTAGAAATAAAGACATACAATAACTTTACATAGCTATTACACATCGTTACCTTCAATTACAAGTGAAAATGTCCGATAATTATACTTTAGAAAACCTTTTAAAATTAACCAAAAATAGAATGGAACTCAAAATATACAACAATGAAATACAATAGAAGAAAACAACAATCGATTTCTGTTATTTTATGGCATATTGAATTTAGTACCATCGATGTCTATTGAGGATATATATAGGCAGAAAGCAATTTCGGATATTCAACTTAATATAATTGGACTTTTTATCTTTGGCCTTCACAGAATCCGTCTTTTATGTAACAACGCATTTATTTCCCCTTAAACCGTAACTTCAGTTTTTAGTACGACTGATGACATATCTACTAGGACATCATGGGTTAATATAATTCGTGTACAAAATAATAAGATGCTTCTTTCACTATCGAGAAGTTGCTGACAAAAACTAATCATACGAGGAATACGTTTAAACGCTGTTCTTAAAAGTATTTTATTGTTGAAACTCCGTCGAAGATTGTGAAATTTCCTCCAACTAATGAGGGTCTAATGATCGAAATGCATGTTTAATATATTACATTAGCTAAATAAATCTTTTCGATGTCACGTTCGACATTACAGATCAAAAGAAGTCAATGGCAAACATAATTATCTCGAAAAATGTAATAAAAATTGTGCCATTTATATTTGAAATTCAGGTATTTAAATGTACTCTTTACATTAATGGACAAAAGCAATTAAGCTTTTACTAATCTACCAGACCTACTTAAAATCATGTTTTATTATATTGATTTATATAAACGACAATTTATTACCGTTTCATAAACTGGTAATATCCTCATTATTACAATCAGCCATGAAACTATTTGCAGAACGAAATGCCATGTAATTATTCTCTCATTAGGTTAAGTACTGCATTAACACTTACATAATGCTGTAAAAGAGCGAGCTTCGTTTTGTTATTACATATACAGGATATCAACTATTGATGTAACGAATAATTTTAAACCATAATAACATTATTACAAGACGAAGATATTTATCATTATACGAAAGCTACTGTTACAGTTACGTAACAATATGCCAACCGTAATATCGACTGTTAGGTCTAGCATTGTTAATTTAAATGAGGAGTTATGTTTCCAATGTCTTTTTCCTTCATTTACATCAATTTTATTGGTTTTCGGATGGTCTTTTTTCAATCCTTGTTCTTGCGCCATCAAGAGGTACAATTGTTTTCGTAAATTTTTGTGGAAATTTTACGTTTTTTTCATCGAAGCTATTTATTGGATGCATTTCATTCTCACGTTTTCTTTGGTAATTCCTTATTTATCGAATAAAACACCTTGCAATGCTTGGTACTCGTTTATAGAGAATGATTACTTTGTCAAAGTAGCTGTTTCAATTTTCTCATTTTCATTCGCTCTAATATTTAGTATTTTAAAAAGAGTTAGACTAAATTCAAAAGTACAATTAAGAAACTCGTTATTTCCCGGAAATAAACTTTTTTCTGTTATAAGTTCTATAGAAATTATTGTTGCTATTTCGATTGTATTTTTGATATTTTGCGACCAAGTTTTGAACGTGTTTTACATTTATCCCGCGATAGAAAGAGAAAAAGTTTTCAAATACGAAGCTCTTTTCTGCACCGTTGAAGTCGGAATCTGGATGACATTTCTCTCTGGTAGTATTGCCTATCTTAATGTTTACTTGGTCGTCGTTTTGATTACGTTGATGAGATTCTTCAAGACATTGTCAGAAGATTTGTATCAACTGAAAAAGTATAATCCGAATTTGAGGTCGGAATTGGAAGAAATTATGAGACAACATCACGAACTTTGGACTTTTACCGACCAACTCAACGGTCCATTTAATTACGTTATATCAACTATGTACGGATGTATACTGATGGAAACAAGTCTGCTTTATTTCATTTTCGTGTTTTCAAAAATAGAATTTATTTTCAAAGTCTACATCTTTATTCTTTGTGTCGTTGCAACGCTTATGTGTATTTTAATGGGAATATTTGCATCTGTTTTCACATCCAGCGTAATGTATTTTATCAAGAGTATGAATTTGTTTCATTGTAAAATTGGGTTAAATGTGTTATTATCTTTTTCAGATGCAGACGTCTTTTCAAGATATTAGAAGATTCGCTGATTGTGACCTCGAATTAGAACAGAAATTAAAGGTTAGATAGTTTAATTGTACGCTACGAAACCAAATATCTGGCAACTTTAGACTGGAACGGATCGGATTTCAGACACTTCCAGTCTTCAGTGACACTACAATTGGCGATGTGCAAAACCGAAAGAAAAAGGCATAAAATACAGCTGTATTACAGCATGTCAAATTTCGAAATATCTGGTTTCAAAACCTTTTTCAGAATAGATATTTGGTTCGGTACTATATTAAGCTGTTAGTTTATTTATTTTATTGATGTATAATTAATATACAATATTATTAATAATTGATCAAACAGATTTTGAATTTTATGAAGAGATTTGGTAAAGAATCTTTGTGTTTGACTGTTAGAGATTACTTCAAAGTGACCAAAAAGTTTCCCATAAAAGTGAGTTTTACCATTTCATTTACTTCTATTATTTATATAGTTGACATACTTCTGAAAGTGTCTGTTTCATTTCAGATGGGAAGTTCTCTTAATTCCATATTTTCTGGAATTCTGAATCTAAACGAATACTTAATTGAAAAACATTAATGTATTTTAAAAGAATTATCAAGATAGAAACATAAATTTAAATTTACTATCTTGTAACACTTTCTAATTATTTGCCATTAATTTATTTGAAAATCTTTCGCATTATGTCTTTTCCATTCTTCGGTCTGGTTTTAATTAGTGTTTGTAAAAAATGGAAATTTTCGAAATCCATTAACTCCTTCTTAAGAAAGTCATTTCGTATACGAACACTTGTTAAACATCAGATGCGATACTGTTTCGAAAGACGCATCATACTCAGTTGTGTTAATGCCTTATTGGTGGATCTTCTTGAGCAGAACTCTTCATATTTTAAAAATCTGTGAAACTTGACAAGACAGATGTCCTGACTAAGCGAGAATTTTGAAAATGAAAACATAAGCTAATATATTCGAGCTCAAAATTCGCCACGTAAAGTCTATGGGTCGATGTAGTCAGTTGTAAATTTAAAACCACCATACGAGCAGAAAAAGTGAGATTTTACAAATATAGTTTGTTTTTTGGAAAAGGATAATTATTTTTTCACTTTAAACAAGTTCAAATAAATAAAATTTTCAATTAGATAAACTTCTGGTTGAAGACCGAATTATTTTCATTATGTTGTGGCAAATTTTATCAATTCTATGCAAAAATATGGAACAAAATGTCATCTGGATGACCCCCTGCACTGAATTCCCGTCAAAAATAGTAATTTTGAAGAAAACAATTCTACAAAGAGTCTCGAGTAAATTGCAACTCATCGAACCATAAATGTTTCAAAAACAACAGTATAAACAGTTACCAAATTACCTACAAAATAGGAAAATGAAACAAATTTTTAAATTTTAAATATAAGCCCTATCTATATGCCATTGACACGAGAAGAAATAATTAGTATTTTTCATACCAATTATTTTTGTGAAACACTGAATAATTTTTTTTCTCGCAGAATTGAAAGGTGATGAAATACAACTAAAATGTGTAAATTCGATCGAATCTAAAATTTACAAAAGAAGTGCAATAAACAAAATTTCAATCCGGAAGTGATAGTTCCGGAGCTGCAGGACTTCTGACATGTACCGTACAACTGTGAAGATCGGATGTAAAATAATGTTGCCGAGAAATATTGATGTATATTTAGAACTAGTAAATAGTTCAATAGAAGTTGCAAAAAATGTTAAGACAAATTTCGAGAAAAGCATAGAAGCAATAAGTGTTTTTTTAATGGAATAATTTAATGCATTCAAAAAGTATCTGAAAAATATATGATTATGGACAAAGTATATGTTGACCGAAAACACTTTCCTCTAACGTTGGCATTTGGAATATCAATTCATAAAAGCCAAAGACTAAGTTTGTCGTGTATAGTTTGCAATGTCGAATACAAAATATTCAGAACAGGACCAACTTGTGTTGGTTTATAACAGTAACATCATTAAAAGTTATAAAAAATTTTCATTCTTCATCACTTAAAGATCAAAAAGATGCCATATCTATATATATAATCGAGACGAGTTGTTAATACAGAGTGAAAAAAAAGTCACTTAACACTCCTGCAACAGTATATGGAATATACCCAAAGCTAATTTGCTCATGTCAGAAACACATTTAGACCAAAAAGGAAACAGATTCATGTGTGCTATACGCATGGCCGCCATCTTTATAGCGGGCATATTGAATGCAACTCCGTAACTGTAAATAGAAAGGGAGTAATATG